>NC_057801.1:229722108-229841968 GCF_018294505.1 Triticum aestivum
TTGTAGCCATTGGATCTGAAATTTCCTATGATATGAATATAGAAAGGTTAGTCCAAAAAATAAATGAAGCTTACAGTTGTTAGAAATTTACCTGATTTCGTTGTCTTTCCATTCTTCTCATCTTCTCATCTAGTTCCATAATTTCATCTACAAAACAATTACAACATAAATATGGCGAGTGCAATGTAAGGAAACATAGAACAAGCCAGTAAAGGATATTCAATGGATTAAATTTTACCTTCACTTGATCTAGTATAGCCTTTACATTTGTTTTAGTTTCGAGCAATCTCCAATCCTTGTAGCTCAAGCAACACAATGATCCATTCCTTGCAACTGAGCCAAGAAAGTCCCCAAGATGTTTATCCTATTTTCCAATTGGCTGATCTATGTCATTGCAGCGAACCATTATCCTTTTCCCTTTTGGAAGGTTCCAAATATATTTCAGCTTCCTCTTCTTACGCCCTTTTGTTTCTGCATTTTCAGCTAAATATATAAAACCATGAACTATACGTTACGATGAAGAATAATCAAATATTGCAAACGATAAGTAATGAGCAACAAACTTACCACCTTCATTTTCATCAGCATCATCACAACCTGTGAAGCCTTCTTCATCATTAATAGCTCTTTCATGGACATCAGATGATTCGACACCTTTTTCAGCAGAATTATGATGTTCAATCGGTTCTTCCATCATATATTCTTCATGCGATTCAACAACATTAATTCTTGTCAGTGACATATCTGCCGCAACATTAAAATGACCAAAAGTTTAAATAATTTTAGCAAAAGACAATATTTTGTGGTCCTACGCGACCTCATGACAGTCATCCCAACAGATGTGAAGATGATTAGTTCAGATTTCAGCTCAAACAATCATATTTTCAAGTAATTACTACCCCTACAATCAACAAAATAATTCTGACCACAATGTACTTGATGTGGTATGGTGCTTAACTTGGTGTTTGCTGGGGGGAGGGGGGGCACACATGTTCAGGTATAACACTATCCATAGACAGTAAGAGGATGACAAGGTCAAGGACACCCATGTTCATTTTATTTTCTGTTAAGGAGGTTTGGTTCATGCACAACCAATATAGCGCTGATGCTATGTTAGTCTCAAGTCACTAACATTTATTTTCAGAACAAGTGCGTCGTTCTGCAGACTGGACTGTTAGTTGTGCTGCTGCAAACCATATTGTGATATTCATAAAAAAATTAACATTCAAATTATTGGGCGCTACAGATCATGTTCTGATACTCATAAGAACTAACCAAACTATATATACTACCCAACAAGAACATGATAGTCAGAATTTGAGTTCCATAAAGAAAGTCTATGAAGAGATTGAACTCACCAAGGTAGTAATGGTGCAGAACTAGATTGAAATACTGCACGCGTCCGCACCTGACACCCCAAAAGTTACCAGGAGCAATCCACTCTATCTGAAGGCTCCCCAAAATTCTAAACCAATAACAGAGGACAACTATCTAACACTTGGTGTGCACTACCAAATTCAATCAAAAGGAGAGTAATTAGAAAGCATAGAAGGGACAGATCTGAACCGAGAAGGGGGAGAGAAGGCAAAATCTTCAAGTCATACTAGTATTTACCTACTGTTTCTATGAATCGGGTGTGGGATTGATCTGCTTGCCGTCCTAGTTCCTGAACAAGACACGCCTCTTGTGCCATTAACCTCAATGGTGGAATCGGCGGGGCGAGATATGAGACTCAGGAAGGAGGGTAGGCCACGATTGATCTACTCAAGAAGGGATCCTTCGTACAAGAGGAGGAAGGGAATTGCGTTGATATGGGCGAGGGGAGGTGGAAGGGAAGTGTGTTGATATGGGGGAGGGGAGGAGGAGGTTTCCGATTTTGGTGGCGTAGTTACCTCCTCACGAGAGATGATGTTAATGAAGCGCGCATACTTATTTTCTTCTGACTAGAATTAGTGGCTCTTGGCGGGAGAGAATAGAGGGAAAGGGAAAAATTAGTGCAAAAAAAAACAAGCGACTACAAATTTGAAGCGAAACAAATTATAATATTTTTTATTATCATCTGGCCCTTGACAGACACTTGTATATATATTTGTGGCAAACACAACGTGCTTCTTCTATGTTTGTACAAATTCAATGCAAAATGGATGAACTGATAATTCTTTCTATTACTCAAAACGGGCTGATTGGCCGACTTGCCGCATCTGGTGTAGACGCTCAGCTTCCTCCCCCGTTGCCCACAGGCCAGCATCGGCCACGAATGTCGCCCCGTTCTGCCGCCCCTCCCCCTGAGGCGGCGCATAGGCCTCCGCCAGCACGGCGTTTACGAGGACCTAGTCCAGCGAGATGCCCGACACCCTGAACACGACACGGTGCTGCGCGTTGCGCCGGTCAACTGGCCCTTCCGCCAGCAGGACACTGCGGCGACGTTCTCGGCAACCTCGTCGAGGAGGGGCGGCTGATGATGCTCTCCATCATCTGAGGAGAGCAAGACCTTCCTCCTTCAACGGCGCAGAGGAGGGCGATCGGCCAAAAGATCACGCGCTTCAGACACCCCCCTCCTCACAGTCGTAACAAGCGATGCATCGCGGAAGTCCTGGCTAGAGTGGAAACTGACGAGATTGCTCAAGCAAGGCGGTGGCCCTTTGTGCTGTTGTCGAGGTAGCCGTGAGCGTAGGGTGGTGTAGTTGTGGTCGAGGTAGTCGTGCGAAGAACGCCGTGGTCGATGTCGAGTCGGGGTGGCCGAGGTCGAGGAAATCACTGTGGAGTCGTGGGCGCAAGGAGGCGCCGGGTTAGTCATGGGCGCAATGGTGTCAAAGTAGTGGTGCAAAAAACGTTGTGGTCGATGCCGAGTCAGGGTGGCCGGCGTCGAAGTAGTGGTGTCGAAGTAGCGGTTCAAGGTAGCCGATGGGAGAACCTCGGGGCGGCAGTTAGTTGGCGAGCGGAGGAGGCGCGATGACCTGGTTAACCGCGGGCTCGCCGAACGGGACGTGTGCGTACATGTCATGGGCGCGGCCAGAGCGGACTGGACCGAGTGGGGCGGGACGTGGGTTCGTGCCCTGGCGGTGCCCTGGTATAAAGCCCTCTCTGTGTGCGGTGTAACCGTGTGTGGTGTCGAGTTTGTGATCGGGAAAAGGCCGTTGTTGCGGCGGCGTTCGTGCGCCGGAAAAGCTCGCTGTGTCTACCGTGTGCTCCTTGTTTCTTCTCCTCCTTCTCGGGTCCGGCGGAGATATAGAGGTGATCACAGAGAAGAGACGAGAGGGCGCGCATAGGCGAGCTAGGGCTTTGGCTGCGAAAGTGCCTTTCTTCTCCCAAGCTCAAATGAGCTCGGTGAACAGTAAAATAAAAAAAATCAGAACAAATTCAAAAAAAAATCCTATTTTATTTTTGGGAGAAACATTGACAAAAGTTCTACGTGCTTGCATAAATTCGTCATGGAATTACATTCCTGTAAGGCGTGGTAAAAAAACAAATTCTATACTCCAAAATGCTTTTGAAAGTATCGTTTTTAGAGTACCGATTTTGTTTTTTCTGCTACGCCTTCTAGGAATGTTCTTTCATGATGAATTTTTGCAAGCACTTAAAACTTTTGTCAATGTTTCTCCCAACAATTTTTTGATTTTTTTTTGATTATGTTTTGATTTTTACTGTTCACCCGAGCCAAAATTGAGATTATCCATTGTTAGGACAATCTTAAATTTCACATTTATGTAACTATATGCTTCTTATTTCTCTCTTTTTTTTCTCATTCTTTGTTTTTTGAACCAAAAACATTATGCAGCTCACACTTTATAGATACTGCAACTCATGATGTATTGGAAAGAAGACAACCAACACCAATGTATTGAGCGAGTTCATGGAACCAGCCTATTTAACACTTCTATGTTGTTCGTGGAACCAACATATTTGGGATCAAGTATTGACACTTTAGGCCTGTCACACCTATAAATCTTCTTGTCTGAATTATAAAGTACATAAACATCAACGAAAAAATAGCAATAACACTAATGAATTCGTCACTTCAACTAGGCTCCACATATTCAGATAGGTGTCTTTTTCATTACCATCGAACCTGCATTCATAAGCAATAGTGGTAAGTTTCATGTCCAGATTGACATAAGTTCAGCAATGATACTAAGAATGTAAATAACAGAATCACATTAGAACCTGACTACCATGCATCTTGGTTTGTAACTTGAAAGCACAATTAACAACATGGCAGTATCTCTTTCGTACTAGTGTCCATTCCTATGCACAGCATGCTGCACACTAGTTAAACATGATACTGATTCCTATTCTTCGTAGTTAGCCACGGACAGTTAATCGCGTCCGCAAGTTCCTAGGTCAGCAATCAGAAGGCCTTACAGCACCGCACACACTTATTGATCCGGTCATGTAGCTCCTTAGGTGTAGGCTAGCTAAGTTAGATTCAGTTGCGTAAGGGTCAAAACTACAGTAAAACAGTACCAGCCAAACATATCAGTAGTTTCATGAAATTGTTGGATTACAATAGTGGATATTACAAAAGGAACATCATCCAAATGTGAAGGCATAATCTAACTATTTTCTTGACAGTGAAATTTAACTAAAAGAATCCATCAACATTCCTACAACTTAACTAAAACTTGATCGAGGAACAACATCCAATAGGAAGGTCATCCACACAACATAACTAAAACTGGAAGCATCAATTATTGTCACCATCATGAGGCAGAACATCAACATCATCGTTGCATTACACTTGCCACACACCCATATACTCATCCATTTATCTTTTGAATCTACAAAAAAGAAAACAAAATGAACTGTTAACAAACAATGCATTGACATGATGCAAGTAATAACAGAGGCAAGATATTAGTCATGTACAAAGGTTGAGGGCCATGCAATCTTTGTTTCTTCTACATTACCGAGAGTATTACAGTTTTTGCGACTCCCCACCAAATATTCAGTTTTCACAAGTGCCATATCAACATGCACCGCCCAGAATTCATTCCTAATTTCCGCACCATCAAGGTTAAATTCAGGATCACAACTTACAATTGTAGCAAGAGCTACATCCCTGTTATGGTTTTTCAGGCTCTTCAAGAATACTTTAGTTCCTGGCTGTTAGAGAAAATCAAAGTAACCATATGAAAAAAAAACAGAAACAAAACAGAGGAACATATGAAATGAATGAGCACTCTTACAGATAATTCACTAGCACCACTTTGAGCACTCTTAGTGCTTGCATTAGCACCTTTTTGTTGTTTTTTTGGTCTGGACAACAGTCTGATAGCAAAGAAGAAGTAATAAACAAATAAACAAGCCAACATTATAGTTTGAACAAAAATGTGTATGTGATTATGAAAAAATACCAGTTTGTTTGCAGTAGAAGTTTTTTCTCCCTGACGTGCACTGACAGTCTCAAGCAAAGTTTCTTTGTTCTGAACAGCATTCTGATAGCAAGACGGCTAGTAGATACATAACCATCGGAGCATTGTATTTTGAACATATTGCATATGGTAATGGAAATATGCCATGTGTGCAGCAGAATTTATTTCCCCTTGCTGAGCACTGAAATTATGATCATAAGTTTCTTGGTTCTGGACAACATTCTGATAGCAACAGGTAAACACATACAAACGGGAGCACTATAGTTTGATCATTATTTTGTATATAAGACTATGATGATACCTTGTGTGCAGCAGAACATTTTCCTAGTTGCCGTGCACTGCCACCACTATGAACCATAGTTTCTTTGTTCTAGGATAAAATGATACACATCAAGTTTTGGGTATTGTGTATGCAACTGCAAAAAGTGCAAGCACAACAACTTAAAGCTCACTAATGACAAGTTCTAAAGAGTATTTAAGTAGGCAAACTGTATCTGAAACAGAATTCTTGTTTGATGCTTGCAAATCTACATCGTTTGATCCACTTGGCTTGTTCTGTAAATTATTTGATCGTTTTTAACAAGTTGGAGTCCATCAACCGGAGGAGCAAGCACTCTCTACAGATAGCATGACATAAATATTAATTGAGAAATAATTTCTAGAGATAAATTTGAGGAATTTTATTGTGTACTTTGACAAGATACAAACTTCTCTGTTTGAGTCGTGTCCATCAACCGAAGGATCAAGCCCAATTGTAGCCATTGGATCTGAAATTTCCTATGATATGAATATAGAAAGGTTAGTCCAAAAAATAAATGAAGCTTACAGTTGTTAGAAATTTACCTGATTTCGTTGTCTTTCCATTCTTCTCATCTTCTCATCTAGTTCCATAATTTCATCTACAAAACAATTACAACATAAATATGGCGAGTGCAATGTAAGGAAACATAGAACAAGCCAGTAAAGGATATTCAATGGATTAAATTTTACCTTCACTTGATCTAGTATAGCCTTTACATTTGTTTTAGTTTCGAGCAATCTCCAATCCTTGTAGCTCAAGCAACACAATGATCCATTCCTTGCAACTGAGCCAAGAAAGTCCCCAAGATGTTTATCCTATTTTCCAATTGGCTGATCTATGTCATTGCAGCGAACCATTATCCTTTTCCCTTTTGGAAGGTTCCAAATATATTTCAGCTTCCTCTTCTTACGCCCTTTTGTTTCTGCATTTTCAGCTAAATATATAAAACCATGAACTATACGTTACGATGAAGAATAATCAAATATTGCAAACGATAAGTAATGAGCAACAAACTTACCACCTTCATTTTCATCAGCATCATCACAACCTGTGAAGCCTTCTTCATCATTAATAGCTCTTTCATGGACATCAGATGATTCGACACCTTTTTCAGCAGAATTATGATGTTCAATCGGTTCTTCCATCATATATTCTTCATGCGATTCAACAACATTAATTCTTGTCAGTGACATATCTGCCGCAACATTAAAATGACCAAAAGTTTAAATAATTTTAGCAAAAGACAATATTTTGTGGTCCTACGCGACCTCATGACAGTCATCCCAACAGATGTGAAGATGATTAGTTCAGATTTCAGCTCAAACAATCATATTTTCAAGTAATTACTACCCCTACAATCAACAAAATAATTCTGACCACAATGTACTTGATGTGGTATGGTGCTTAACTTGGTGTTTGCTGGGGGGAGGGGGGGCACACATGTTCAGGTATAACACTATCCATAGACAGTAAGAGGATGACAAGGTCAAGGACACCCATGTTCATTTTATTTTCTGTTAAGGAGGTTTGGTTCATGCACAACCAATATAGCGCTGATGCTATGTTAGTCTCAAGTCACTAACATTTATTTTCAGAACAAGTGCGTCGTTCTGCAGACTGGACTGTTAGTTGTGCTGCTGCAAACCATATTGTGATATTCATAAAAAAATTAACATTCAAATTATTGGGCGCTACAGATCATGTTCTGATACTCATAAGAACTAACCAAACTATATATACTACCCAACAAGAACATGATAGTCAGAATTTGAGTTCCATAAAGAAAGTCTATGAAGAGATTGAACTCACCAAGGTAGTAATGGTGCAGAACTAGATTGAAATACTGCACGCGTCCGCACCTGACACCCCAAAAGTTACCAGGAGCAATCCACTCTATCTGAAGGCTCCCCAAAATTCTAAACCAATAACAGAGGACAACTATCTAACACTTGGTGTGCACTACCAAATTCAATCAAAAGGAGAGTAATTAGAAAGCATAGAAGGGACAGATCTGAACCGAGAAGGGGGAGAGAAGGCAAAATCTTCAAGTCATACTAGTATTTACCTACTGTTTCTATGAATCGGGTGTGGGATTGATCTGCTTGCCGTCCTAGTTCCTGAACAAGACACGCCTCTTGTGCCATTAACCTCAATGGTGGAATCGGCGGGGCGAGATATGAGACTCAGGAAGGAGGGTAGGCCACGATTGATCTACTCAAGAAGGGATCCTTCGTACAAGAGGAGGAAGGGAATTGCGTTGATATGGGCGAGGGGAGGTGGAAGGGAAGTGTGTTGATATGGGGGAGGGGAGGAGGAGGTTTCCGATTTTGGTGGCGTAGTTACCTCCTCACGAGAGATGATGTTAATGAAGCGCGCATACTTATTTTCTTCTGACTAGAATTAGTGGCTCTTGGCGGGAGAGAATAGAGGGAAAGGGAAAAATTAGTGCAAAAAAAAACAAGCGACTACAAATTTGAAGCGAAACAAATTATAATATTTTTTATTATCATCTGGCCCTTGACAGACACTTGTATATATATTTGTGGCAAACACAACGTGCTTCTTCTATGTTTGTACAAATTCAATGCAAAATGGATGAACTGATAATTCTTTCTATTACTCAAAACGGGCTGATTGGCCGACTTGCCGCATCTGGTGTAGACGCTCAGCTTCCTCCCCCGTTGCCCACAGGCCAGCATCGGCCACGAATGTCGCCCCGTTCTGCCGCCCCTCCCCCTGAGGCGGCGCATAGGCCTCCGCCAGCACGGCGTTTACGAGGACCTAGTCCAGCGAGATGCCCGACACCCTGAACACGACACGGTGCTGCGCGTTGCGCCGGTCAACTGGCCCTTCCGCCAGCAGGACACTGCGGCGACGTTCTCGGCAACCTCGTCGAGGAGGGGCGGCTGATGATGCTCTCCATCATCTGAGGAGAGCAAGACCTTCCTCCTTCAACGGCGCAGAGGAGGGCGATCGGCCAAAAGATCACGCGCTTCAGACACCCCCCTCCTCACAGTCGTAACAAGCGATGCATCGCGGAAGTCCTGGCTAGAGTGGAAACTGACGAGATTGCTCAAGCAAGGCGGTGGCCCTTTGTGCTGTTGTCGAGGTAGCCGTGAGCGTAGGGTGGTGTAGTTGTGGTCGAGGTAGTCGTGCGAAGAACGCCGTGGTCGATGTCGAGTCGGGGTGGCCGAGGTCGAGGAAATCACTGTGGAGTCGTGGGCGCAAGGAGGCGCCGGATTAGTCATGGGCGCAATGGTGTCAAAGTAGTGGTGCAAAAAACGTTGTGGTCGATGCCGAGTCAGGGTGGCCGGCGTCGAAGTAGTGGTGTCGAAGTAGCGGTTCAAGGTAGCCGATGGGAGAACCTCGGGGCGGCAGTTAGTTGGCGAGCGGAGGAGGCGCGATGACCTGGTTAACCGCGGGCTCGCCGAACGGGACGTGTGCGTACATGTCGTGGGCGCGGCCAGAGCGGACTGGACCGAGTGGGGCGGGACGTGGGTTCGTGCCCTGGCGGTGCCCTGGTATAAAGCCCTCTCTGTGTGCGGTGTAACCGTGTGTGGTGTCGAGTTTGTGATCGGGAAAAGGCCGTTGTTGCGGCGGCGTTCGTGCGCCGGAAAAGCTCGCTGTGTCTACCGTGTGCTCCTTGTTTCTTCTCCTCCTTCTCGGGTCCGGCGGAGATATAGAGGTGATCACAGAGAAGAGACGAGAGGGCGCGCATAGGCGAGCTAGGGCTTTGGCTGCGAAAGTGCCTTTCTTCTCCCAAGCTCAAATGAGCTCGGTGAACAGTAAAATAAAAAAAATCAGAACAAATTCAAAAAAAAATCCTATTTTATTTTTGGGAGAAACATTGACAAAAGTTCTACGTGCTTGCATAAATTCGTCATGGAATTACATTCCTGTAAGGCGTGGTAAAAAAACAAATTCTATACTCCAAAATGCTTTTGAAAGTATCGTTTTTAGAGTACCGATTTTGTTTTTTCTGCTACGCCTTCTAGGAATGTTCTTTCATGATGAATTTTTGCAAGCACTTAAAACTTTTGTCAATGTTTCTCCCAACAATTTTTTGATTTTTTTTTGATTATGTTTTGATTTTTACTGTTCACCCGAGCCAAAATTGAGATTATCCATTGTTAGGACAATCTTAAATTTCACATTTATGTAACTATATGCTTCTTATTTCTCTCTTTTTTTTCTCATTCTTTGTTTTTTGAACCAAAAACATTATGCAGCTCACACTTTATAGATACTGCAACTCATGATGTATTGGAAAGAAGACAACCAACACCAATGTATTGAGCGAGTTCATGGAACCAGCCTATTTAACACTTCTATGTTGTTCGTGGAACCAACATATTTGGGATCAAGTATTGACACTTTAGGCCTGTCACACCTATAAATCTTCTTGTCTGAATTATAAAGTACATAAACATCAACGAAAAAATAGCAATAACACTAATGAATTCGTCACTTCAACTAGGCTCCACATATTCAGATAGGTGTCTTTTTCATTACCATCGAACCTGCATTCATAAGCAATAGTGGTAAGTTTCATGTCCAGATTGACATAAGTTCAGCAATGATACTAAGAATGTAAATAACAGAATCACATTAGAACCTGACTACCATGCATCTTGGTTTGTAACTTGAAAGCACAATTAACAACATGGCAGTATCTCTTTCGTACTAGTGTCCATTCCTATGCACAGCATGCTGCACACTAGTTAAACATGATACTGATTCCTATTCTTCGTAGTTAGCCACGGACAGTTAATCGCGTCCGCAAGTTCCTAGGTCAGCAATCAGAAGGCCTTACAGCACCGCACACACTTATTGATCCGGTCATGTAGCTCCTTAGGTGTAGGCTAGCTAAGTTAGATTCAGTTGCGTAAGGGTCAAAACTACAGTAAAACAGTACCAGCCAAACATATCAGTAGTTTCATGAAAACTGAGAAAATTGATGTTTTCAGAAACTGTAATTCTTTTATGAAGAAACCAGGAAAATTTTAGCATTCAAAATTGGATCGAACACAACAATTTAAAGAAAAAAGGGACTCATTCGAACTACTTCCAACTGATTACTCTCAGTCAATGAATCTAGTAGATCTGCACTAACTTTCATCACCATCAAAGAGAAGTGCTGTGCCTAGCAACACATCGAGTGGGCACTGTAATATGAGCCGCACCAGAGGCTGAAGCAAGGCCAAATTCATCTGACTAAACAAAAAACCTGAAGATACACTAGCTTGGGGAAAGCAGAACTATCCTAGGACGGCCAATCTGAGATGCCTATCGTGATTCTTTTGGAGATGTAGCCGTGGCTGTGTGCACTCTCAGGAACCACAACCACATGTCCGACACCAATGTAGGGCACCCATTCAGGGATCAGGATGAGCAAGAACACCTAAATCAGCTGCGCTATGATCCGCATGTTCCCTTGGGGCAATCCAAAAGTGTCGACCATTTACAGAGCCACAGAAAGACTGGTATCTTGGTCCACATCGAACGGGAACTCGGCATTCTTAAAACAACCACTGGGATCAGGAAATCTTAGCCATAAAAATTAACATGGTCGGTGACATGCATATCGCCTTTCAGTGAGAATTCACCCTTCCATAGCATGAACCTGGCAGACTGCCGCCCATCTTCATTGCCAATACCGAAGTTTTGGAATACTGCGGTATTTTAAGAACTACAGTACCAAACTAGGCATTACTGCGTATAAGTTCCATAATGTAATTTCGTTCAAAGCATGGAGATTCAGATATCAGGGGACGTCGGGATGTGGTACCTCTCTGAGTTGAGCAGGGGATGGGGATTGGGGAGGACCGGAGGATCAGCGGCTGAGGAAGCGGCCGTGGAGCGCACTGGAAGTGGGCGGCTCCAGCAGTCCGGTCAGCCGGGCACGGTGATGCGCCCTGCGCTACTGCGCGAACAGCAGCCGGCCGGGCGCCAAGCGGGGCAGGCAGCGGCAGGTCGCGGGTGTCAGCCTTCAGGCCGGTCAGGGTGAAAGGGCAGTCTACCGATGGCTCCGGGCGGCCGGGCAGGGACGGCGAGGTAGGCGGCTCGGCTGGCTTCCAGGCGGCGGATCGAGTATTTCCGAGACCGGAGAAACATGGTTGACCGACCAAGCGTGGCTGCTTTCGCTTCGGCACGACACGACGAGCAGGCTGTTACTGGGCTTATTTTTTTCTTCAAGCCCATCTCTTATATTACGTGTGTGTGGTATACAGGCTGGGCCAAACTTCCAGGGTGGAGCATGGCCCACCCTGTGCTTCCTCCAATGATCTGGATTGGATAATAAATGGAAGCGACTACGCAAAATTTGATTTTTGCGCTAACGGATTTTCGCGCCACACTCCTTATGTGTACCCGCGTCTAATTAGTTTTTATTTTTAATTATGTATATTTGCAATCTTATAGCAGATATAATTTACAACACATACATGACAACGTATAAGATCTATTGCACACTATGTAGGACACTATGGTCACAAACAACAAGTCGACAACGCATATGTTGCAACGCTTATATGTGTATCTCCTACGAATTTTTGCAACCTATAGTCAAAACGTTGTAGAATATGTGTTGCTTTATTGGGGGTATCCTTGTAGTGTGGGCCGTAATTTTCATGTAGCCAACTAAAAATATCTAGGCCTAAATCAGCATAAGCTTCATATTTTTGGTAGGCTTGTGCACCTAGTGGGCTTTTAACAGGCCTAAACATAATTTGGGCCCTAAGAACAATAGACCGTTAACATTTGTAAATGTCTCGAGCCCATAAGTAACATGGGACTTTAATAGGCCGAAAGTGAGATTGGGCCCTGATTGTGCCAAATAACCCACTGGCCATTAGCAAGCCGAAATGTATCTCAACTCGTGTTGGCCCATTTACAATGCAGATCATTCACAGGCCAAAATTCAGACGGCCCAAAAATGCACTGACCTACTACATGGGCCTCTAATAGGCCGGAAGTTCAGTCGGGCTTGATTAGTATCAGTTTTATATGGGTCGTTAATAGGCCTGATGTGACATTAGGCCATATATGGCCCATGGATTTCGTCCGATGTTAACAGGCCGAAAGTCACAATAGGCTGGAAGTGGCCCAAATGTACAGTGGACCTCTGACCGGCCGAATGTCACAACAGGCTGAAAGTGGCCCAAATCTACATTGGCCCTCTAACAGGTCGAATGTCACAACAGGATGGAAGTGGCCCAACTCTATAGTGGGCCTCTAGTAGGTCGAATGTCACAACAGGCTGGAAGTGGTCCAAATCTACAGTGGGCCTCTAATAGGCCGAATGTCAGACATGGCCGAATATGACCGAAATCCTTGACGGTCGTTTATGGGCCGAAATTTCAAGGGCCAAAAATGGGCCCAAATGAAGCGGGACCTTTAACAGGCCGGGCACACACCGGGCTGTAATTCGGCCCAAATACTTAACGGACTGTTAACGGGCCAGAAGTGGCCATGGGCCGCGATGTTGAAAAGTTTAGAACGGGCCGTTGACGGGCCGATTTGACAATAGGAGTACGAGCCTTAACTGCGAATGAGCTGTCTGCAAGCAGAACGTTAATGGGCCAGCCCGCTAATTTTGACTGGGCAGCCTTTTTAACCTAAATGGGCCGTCATTGGGCTTTGCCACGTGTCAGTGTATCATAGGCGCCTCCTGTCCATTGGGCGGTTGACATCTGTCCTTTTCAGGTGCTGGCACGTGGTTCCTCTGGAGAAATTTACACGTGGAAAATCCCCACTGGTCGTGGCTGTTAGCGGGTTATTGGATCCAAGACCTGACACAATAGCTTAACAACGACCCATTAGGGTGGATGCTGTTGGGAAACATAGTAATTTAAAAAATTTCCTATGCACATGAAAGATCATGGTGATGCATAGCAACGAGTGGGAGAGATTTGTCCACGTACCCTCATAGACTATAAGCAGAAACGTTATGACAACGTGGTTGATGTAGTCGTACGTCTTCACGCTCCGACTGATCTTTGTACCGAAAGTACGGCACCTCCGGGATCTGCACACGTTCGGCTCGGTGACGTCCCATGAACTCACGATCCAGCAGAGTGTCGAGGGAGAGCTTTGTCGGCATGAAGGCGTGATGACAGTGATGATGAAGCTACCGGCACAGGGCTTCTCCTAAGCACTGCAACGATATGACCAAGGTGGATTATGGTGGAGGGGAGCACCGCACACGGCTAAGAGATCAATGATCAACTTGTGTGTCTATGGGGTGCCCCTTTCCTCCGTTTATAAAGGAGTGGAGGAGGGGGAGGGCCGGCTCTCCTATAGCGCGCCCCATAGGGAGTCCTACTCCCACGGGGAGTAGGATTCCCCCCTTCCCTAGTTGGACTAGGAGTGGAAGGAAGGGGGAGAGAGGGGGAAGGAAGGGGGGGGGGCGCCCCCACCCAATTCGGATTGGGCTTGAGGGGCACGCCCCCTCCTATGCCTCCCTCTCGTCTCTCCCACTATGGCCCAATAAGGCCCATATACCTCCCGGGGGGTTCCGGTAACCTCTCGGTACTCCGGTATGTGCCCGAACTCACCCGGAACACTTCCGAGGTCCAAATATAGTCGTCCAATGTATCGATCTTTATGTCTCGACCATTTCGAGACTCCTCGTCATGTCCGTGATCATATCCGGGACTCCTAACTACCTTAGGTACATCAAAACACATAAACTCATAATATCGATCATCACCAAACGTTAAGTGTGCGGACCGACGGGTTCGAGAACTATGTAGACATGACTGAGACACATCTCCGGCCAATAACTAATAGAGGAACCTGGATGCTCATATTGGCTACATATTCTACGAAGATCTTTATCAGTCAAACCGCATAATAACATACGTTGTTCCCTTTGTCATCGGAATGTTACTTGCCCGAGATTCGATTGTCGGTATCTCAATACCTAGTTCAATCTCGTTACGGGCAAGTCTCTTTACTCGTTCCATAATGCATCATCCCGTAACTAACTCATTAGTCACATTGCTTGCAAGGCTTATAGTGATGTGCATTATGGAGAGGGCCCAGAGATACCTCTCCGACAATCGGAGTGACAAATCCTAATCTCGATCGATGCCAACTCAACAAACACCATCGGAGACACCGGTAGAGCACCCAGTTATGTTGTGACATTTGGTAGCACACAAAGTGTTCCTTCGATATTCGGGAGTTGCATAATCCCATAGTCATAGGAACATGTATAAGTCATGAAGAAAGCAATAGCAATATATACTAAACGATCAACTGCTAAGCTAATGGAATGGGTCAAGTCAATCACATCATTCTTTAATGATGTGATCCCGTTAATCAAATGACAACTCATGTCTATGGCTAGGAAACTTAACCATCTTTGATTCAACGAGCTAGTCAAGTAGAGGCATACTAGTGACACTCTGTTTGTCTATGTATTCACACATGTACTAAGTTTCCGGTTAATACAATTCTAGTATGAATAATAAACATTTATCATGACATAAGGAAATAAATAATAACTTTATTATTGTCTCTAGGGAATATTTCCTTCAGATGCCACATGTCGGTCAGCCTTGACAAAAGCTATTCTATGACATGCAATTTATCGTCATGGAAGTGGACACTTCCGTGATGATAATTTTGGTAATGTCATGGAACACTTCTACGACAGCATAGGTATGACTATCTTGATTCTGTCATAAAATCGTCATGGATGTACATGCATGACAAAAAACGTGACCTACTATGACAAACACGTATCATCACGGAAGTGTATTTTTCTATAGTGCGTTGATGTCTGCATTCCTCTTGTCAGTACCTTTTGCCTTGTAATGTTGTACTTAATAAAGTGCCATTTGATTATGTATCATCACTTTGGACCTGACCTTCATTATCCTCTATTTCTTACAATATTATTTGATCTATATTTACTCTTTGCAAAATGTAGAATAATGACAACGCTTATAAAGAAGTTTCTTTGGGGAATTTATTGAATTATCCTTCCATCGACATGGAGAAGGGCTTTTCCCAACCCGTGTTAACTTGTAATGTAAGTTCATCCTTCTCGAGCCTTCAAACTTTGTTCCAGTATAGATTTGGATAGGCATCATTTCCTCCACTGATGTTTACTTTGGTGTTTACATCTGATTGGATGTTTGCAACAACTACCGGTTTTAAATTGTACTTGTAAAAACATGTTCCTTATGCAAAACAGATCCATTTATTTTCTTATATAATTGTGAAACCTGTTACGTGTCTCCTTGTTTCTCTTTCAGAGTCGTATCTCTTATGCCAGGCAGAACTTAAGGGAAGATAGTGAGCCAAACCATCTTGAAGAGAGCGAGATGACACCAAGGTCCTGTCTTGATGAAGACAGTGAGTTGAAGCTACTCACCAGCAGCTATGAGACAACCCCTGTGTGACACCCTGGTTTTTGCTGGTTTTTGCCACCATACTTTTCATCTGCCTTTTTCTTTAAAGATGGATTTTTGATTAATTCATTTGGACTTGAACTTGGGCATTGTTTTGATTTTTACCCAAGTGACCCCTCTCACCTCTCACAACCTCTCTTGATCTCCTATCCATCATCAAAATGCTTTGGAATATTTTTCTTCTAAAGAAAATATTCATTTTCCTCTTGAAAATGGAATATTTTCACTTCCCTTCCAAAGCAACCCCTCTGTTTCCGTCTTAGAAAAATATGAGAAAATTCTCACACACCCTTTAGACAGTGCCTCATCACCCTATGCAAAAATATCGTGTGGTCATGTGACCAAATTTTGCTAGGGTAAATCATTTGCATTCTGCCCTGAAAATGCACTTTACAAAGGAAGTGTATTATTCCTTGATCCTATGAAGCTGATTTTTCTTGAGCTTCATTACCCTCCTAAGAAAACCTTAACCTCAAGAGAATAGCCCTAAACTCCTTCTAGAACCCTTCCAAGCACAGTGCACAAGTTTCTGTCCAGGAACTTGTTGAGGAGCTCTTGTTCAATCTGGTCGGCCTGGCAGTGTGCCATCTCATCTCCTAGACCAAACACTACACGAACAACACACTGGACAAGTGAGGGAGTCCTGGATTAGGGTGTGTCCGGATGGCCGGACTATAGCCTTTGGCCGGACTCCTGGACTATGAAGATATAAGATTGAAGACTTCGTCCCGTGTCCAGATGGGACTTTCCTTGGCATGGAAGGCAAGCTTGGCAATACGGATATGTAGATCTCCTACCATTGTAACCGACTCTGTGTAACCCTAACCCTCTTCGGTGCCTATATAAACCAGAGGGTTTTAGTCCGTAGGACGGACAACAATCATACCATAAGCTAGCTTCTAGGGTTCAGCCTCTCTGATCTCGTGGTAGATCTACTCTTGTACTACCCATATCATTAATATTAATCAAGCAGGAGTAGGGTTTTACCTCCATCGAGAGGGCCCGAACCTGGGTAAAAACATCGTGTCCCTTGTCTCCTTTACCATCCGCCTAGACGCACAGTTCGGGACCCCCTACCCGAGATCCGCCGGTTTTGACACCGACATTGCTGCTTTCATTGAGAGTTCCTCTGTGTCGTCATATTTAGGCCCGATGGCTGCTCCGATCATCAACAACGACGCGGTCTAGGGTGATACTTTTCTCCCCGGACAGATCTTCGTATTCGGCGGCTTTGCACTGCGGGCCAATTCGCTTGGCCATCTGGAGCAGATTGAAAGCTACGCCCCTAGCCATCAGGTCAGATTTGGAAGTTTGAACTATACGGCTGACGTCCGCGGAGACTTGATCTTTGACGGGTTCGAGCCACAGCCAAGCGCGCCACACTGTCATGATGGGCATGATCTTGCTCTGCCGCCGGACAGTGCCCTGGAGGCCGCACAAGTGTCCACTTCGACCCTTAGCTCGGAGCCGACTGCGCCGATCGAGGACGGGTGGCTGGACACTGCCTCAGGGGCTGCTATCTCTACGGCGATTGAGCCGAACACCAACCCTGTCCTTTACGAAGCTCATGACTTCAAGGCGCTGGACTCCTCTCCGGACTCCGAACCTTCCGCGCCCCTGCCAATCACCGATTGGGCGCCGATCATGGAGTTCACCGCCGCGGACATCTTTCGGCACTCGCCCTTTGGCGACATCCTGAATTCACTAAAGTCTCTCTCTTTATCAGGAGAACCCACCACCCACTTCGTAGCCACTATCGATGATTTAACCGACATGCTCGACTTCGACTCCGAAGACATCGACGGTATGGACGATGATGCAGGAAACGACCTAGAACCAGCGCCTACAGGGCACTGGAAGGGCACCTCGTCATACGACATTTACATGGTGGACATCCCAAAAGATGGGAATGGCGATGGAACAACGAAGGATGAACCCTCCAAGAAACAGCCTAAGCACCGGCGTCAGCGGCGCCACTCTAAATCCCGCCACAGCAAAAACGGTGATTCCGGCACGGGAGACAATAACACCCCGGACAGTGCGGAAGACAACCCCCTCCAGCAGGATTTAGTGCAGGAGGATGTAGAAGCCAGCCCTCGAGAGCGGCTGGCAGAGAGGTAGAGGACGATAATTACATGCCTCCCTCCGAAGACGAGGCAAGCCTCGACGACGACGAATTTTTCATGCCTGAGGATCCTGTCTAACAAGAGCATTTCAAACGCAGGCTTATGGCCACGGCAAGCAGCCTCCAGAAAAAGCAGCAGCAGCTTAGAGCTGACCAAGATTTTCTAGCCCATAGATGGACTGAAGTCCTGGCGGCCGAAGAGTACGAACTCGAACGCCCCTCCAAGAGCTACCCAAAACGCAGGCTGCTACCCCAATTAGAGGAGGAAGCACCTAAACCTACATCACCAGCGCATAATACGGCCGACCGGCCACCTCGTGGCCGCGACAGAGAGGCCTCTCGGCCCTCCACTCAAGCCGCACCCCGGCGCCGCTCAAAAAATACCAAGGCTTGGGAAAATGCGCCAGACCTGCGGGATATATTGGAGGACAAGGCAAGGCAAACAAGATCGATCTACGGGTCGCGTTGGCGCCCCACGATACGTGATGATAACCGTCACGCCGGATATGGCAATTCCAGCCGGGCCGAACACAGTAGACAAAGCTCATTTGAGCTGCGTCGTGATATAGCCCAATACAGAGGCGCCACACACCCACTATGCTTCACAGACGAAGTGATGGATCACCAAATCCCTGAGGGTTTCAAACCCGTAAACATTGAATCATACGATGGCACAACAGATCCCGCGGTCTGGTTCGAGGACTATCTCCTTCATATCCACATGGCCTGCGGTGATGATCTACACGCCATCAAATACCTCCCACTCAAGCTTAAGGACCAGCTCGGCATTGGCTTAACAGCTTGCCAACGGAGTCAATTGGTTTTTGGGAAGACCTGGAAGCCGCATTCCTCCACATCTTCCAGGGCACCTATGTGCGAGCACCAGACGCCGATGACCTAAGACACATAATTCAGCAGCCAGAGGAATCGGCCAGACAATTCTGGACACGGTTCCTAACCAAGAAAAATCAAATCGTCGACTATCCGGATGCAGAGGCCCTTGCAGCCTTCAAACACAACATCCGCGACGAGTGGCTTGCCCGGCACCTAGGACAGGAAAAGCCAAAATCCATGGCAGCCCTCACAACACTCATGACCCGCTTTTGCGCGGGAGAGGACAGCTGGCTAGCTCGTAGTAACAATATGACCAAGAGCCCTGGTAATTCGGATACCAAGGACAGCAACCGCAGGCCGCGTCGTAACAAGCACAAGCGCCGCATTAATGGTGATAATGCTGAAGATACGGCAGTCAATGCCGGATTCAGAGGCTCTAAACCCGGTCAGCGGAAAAAGCCATTTAAAAGAAATACTCCGGGCCCGTCCAATTTGGACCGAATACTCGATCGATCGTGCCAGATACACGGCACCCCCGAAAAACCAGCCAATCACACCAACAGGGATTGTTGGGTGTTCAAGCAGGCAAGCAAGTTAAATGCCGAAAACAATGACAAGGGGCTGCATAGCGATGCTGATGAGGAGCCCCGGCCGCCGAACAATAGAGGACAGAAGGGCTTCCCCCCACAAGTGCGGATAGTGAACATGATATACACAACCCACATACCCAAAAGGGAGCGGAAGCATGCACTAAGGGACGTATATGCGATGGATCTAGTCGCCCCAAAGTTCAATCCATGGTCCTCCTGCCCAATCACTTTTGATCGAAGGGACCACCCCACTAGCATCCGCCATGGCGGATTCGCCGCATTGGTTCTAGACCCAATCGTTGACGAATTTCACCTCACTAGAGTCCTGATGGACGGCGGCAGCAGCCTGAACCTGCTTTATCAGGATACAGTGTGCAAGATGGGCATAGACCTCTCAAGGATTAAACCCACAAAGACGACCTTCAAAGGCGTCATACCAGGTGTAGTGGCCAACTATACAGGCTCAGTTACACTTGAAGTGGTCTTTGGATCCCCGGATAACTTCCGAAGCGAGGAGTTAATCTTCGACATAGTCCCGTTCCACAGCGACTATCACACACTGCTCGGGCGAACCGCATTTGCAAAGTTCAATGTGGTGCCGCACTACGCATACCTCAAGCTCAAGATGCCAGGCCCTCGAGGAGTCATTATGGTCAACGGAAACACCGAACGCTCTCTCCGAACGGAGGAGCATACGGCGGCCCTCGCGGCAGAAGTACAAAGCAGCCTCTCAAGGCAATTGTGGAGTCCGACTATTAAATGTTCAGACACCGTCAAGCACGCCCGGAGTAACCTACAACAAGACCGCCAGGCATGTCCCAAGCACGCGTAGCAATGTGGCCCCAACACTAGCCCTCGCGAAATTGCGAAACGAGTACTACGCATACATAATTACGCTCTGGAAATACCATGGGCATAGGGGGAGGGGCACGGCCACGGTAGGCCCAGAATGCGGCTCAACCGCACCAGGGGCTCCCAATTGTGTCATTCTTCTTTTTTCTCTTACTTTCAGGACTCCTTTCTCAAGAAGCCCTGTCCGGCAATAGAATCGCCAAACACACGATGCAACGGCCAGGGAAGCAGAAAGCTACATCGAGTATCCAGGTGGTCTCTATAACGAGTAGTATACTTGTTTTACATATCATCCCGCAGCTCGCTCCTGGAGGGAGCCATGTCAAATAGTCCCGTCCCTTGCTTATCGCACTATTTGTATCGTTCTGCTTTTACCGCAGCCCTTTTTGAATAAACAATACATAGCTTCCGCCTATTATTGCATTCCTTTTTTATCTATATATGTTCACTTATGACATGTTGCATCCGTACGCTTTGGTACGGCCAAATACACCAGGGGCTTAAGTACCCCAAAATATCGTGTGATAAGTCCGAACACTTTCACAAGTGTGGCACCCCGAACTTATAGCATTATATGCATCGGCTCCGAATCATGACTTGGGTCAATAGTTGGGTTTGCCCAGCTCCCATGTTTTGGTACCTTACGTTCCGTTATATCGGCTAAGGTAGCGCTGGGAGAACCACTGCGATTGTGCCCCGGTTGAGCTGGGTTAAGCACCTCAGTGGAGAAAGCTAAAACTGACCTTCATGATAGGGCGAGAGCCGGTCGGTGTTCGAGAGGTTTTCGAGTCCCTAAAGACTTATGCCACTTAGAGCGAGGAGTCGGCTTTGTCCGGCCCAGGCGTGGATAGCGCCCCGAACTCGGTCTTCCGAATAATAGGGGTTCGCTGAAATTTAAAACTATAGAATTCTATGGCTAAGTGAGAGTGTTCAGGCATTATAGTCCGGTTGCCTTGTTCGTTGCGTTGAGCGCCTCCCTCGAAGGACCCAAGAATGGGAAAAAGAGCACTCAAGTTTATCCCAAACACCCCAGCACTCGTGGCATGGGGGCAGAAGCCGACGACTCGCCATCTCTCAAATTTCATAAATGGCCGCACAGAAGGTAATATTTTAAATTCACAAGAGTTGCTTAGCGCATACGAACAAGTTTTCAAGCGTACAGGATAAAAAATGCGAGTTTACTCAAAAATTACATCTTTGGAGCATTCACCCGCTATAAGGCAGGCACCCTTCAGGACACCCTCATAATACATCTCGGGCTTGCGATACTCCCTGCCCGGCGGTGGTGCGTCCGTCACAAGCTTCTCAGCGTCCATCTTGCCCCAGTGCACTTTAGCACGGGCAAGGGCCCTACGGGCACCTTCGATACAGACGGAGCACTTGACGACTTCAATCCATGGACAGGCGTCCACCAGCCGCCTCACCAGCCCAAAGTAGCTCCCAGGCATGGCTTCCTTAGGCCACAGCCGAACTATGAGGCCCTTCATGGCCTGTTCGGCCACCTTATGGAGCTCGACCAGCTGCTTCAGCTGGCCGCTCAAGGGCACTGGGTGTCCGGCCTCAGCATACTGAGACCAGAACACCTTCTCCGTCGAGCTCCCCTCCTCGGCCCGGTAGAATGCGGCATCGTCGGACACACTGCGGGGCAGATCTGCGAATGCTCCTGGAGAGCTCTGGATTCGGGTATGTAACAAGTAATTCACTTTCACGTGCTTGCTTTGCATGAAGAATGCCTTACCCGCCGCTATCTTCCTCATCGCCTCAATTTCCTGGAGGGCTTTTTGGGCTTCGGCATTAGCGGCTTTGGCGCTCTCAAGGGCCGAGGCAAGCTCGGACTCTCGAGTCTTTGAGTCATGCTCCAAACTATTGTGTTTTTCCACGAGAGCCTGGAGCTCTTGCCGCACCTCCGCCACCCGCGCCTCCTGCTTCTCTCACTCGCTGCACTCCGCGGCCGCATTGCTTTCGGCCTTGGACACCGCTTCCTTCAGGGTCGCCACCTCGTTCGTGGCCCCTGCAATACTCATGTTATTCCTCTCATTTTTTGCAACCACATCTTTTATATACTTCCATAAGGTATTACTTACCTTCCTTGTCCTCGAGCTGCTTTTTGGCAAGGCCGAGCTCGTTCTCGGACCGCTCGAGGCTCTGCTTCAATGCATTTACCTCCGCAGTCAGTGCGGCAGAGGTCAGCAGCGCAACCTGCATTCCCCATATTGACATACTTATGTTAGACTCTTGCGTACATCTTTTTTAGATCCTCAGCTCAGCTTTTCTTTCGGAACACCAAACTGAGCATCAGGGGCTACTGTCTATGCGGTAATATTTTTACATATCTTAAATACATACCTCAAAGCCTGTTAGAAGGCTGGCACAGGCTTCAGTCAGCCCGCTCTTGGCAGACTGAACTTTCTGGATCACCACACCCATAACAGTGCGGTGCTCCTCGTCGATGGAGGCGCCGTTAAGCGCCTCCAGCAAATTATCCGATGCCTCCGGTTGGACGGAGGTCACTGGCGTCGCAGTCTCGCCCTTATCATGAAGGGGCCACCCGCCGGACTCCGGAACCGCTGAAGGTTCTGGTACGGAATCCGGCCCAGGGCCGGACTTAGAGCCCTTTGGGGTTTTATCCCCCTTGCGCCTGGAGTCCAGGAGGTTGCCTTGCGGCGCCTCCTGGACCACCTCCTCCTGGCTGGGCCCCTGTTGGGACCCCACCTCGGCGTCATCCGCAGCGCGAGGAGAGGAGGCAGCCGGAAGTGAGGTGCTATTCACGTCCGACGAATCCAGGGAGCCGCTCGTTGAAGCGTCGAGCTCGTCCTTGTGCGAGCTGCAAGGTTATATTCGGTGTTAGGAGATATTGTGCGACAAATGTAATGCCATGAGTTATTCTGGTATCCGGACACTTACGATTTCGCCAAGGGCTTAGCCCTCGGTGGCCACTCCTCCTCCTCGTCTTCGCAGGAGGAGTCCGCCTCGGAGTCATCGGACGATGAGTCCGACACCTGGCGCCGGGAACTCCTTCGAGTTCCCGTGGCCTTCTTCTTTGCCTTCTTCTCCAGCACCACGTGAGGTGCCGGAACCAGCAGCCCTGTTAATCGGGCGTCCGCTGGGTCTTTTGGCAAGGGAGCCGGACAGTTAACCTGCCCGGACGTCTTTTGCCAGGCCTGTCAAAGGTAAGGGAGTTTAGATCCCGCATAGAGTCAAACTATGAAAAACAAGTGTCATGTAAAGGGTAAAATAGCTTACCTCGCTGGCTTGACGCTGCGAGCTGAATCCGCGATCTTCGATAGCGGATGCGGGAGCCTCGGCGCCCTTGAACAGCACCTTCCAGGAATCTTCGTACGTCGTGTCGAAGAGCCTGCTGAAGGTTTGGTGTTGTGCCGGATCAAACTCCCACAAGTGGAAGGCCCGTTGTTGGCATGGGAGGATCCGGCGGATGAGCATGACCTGGACTATGTTGACAAGCTTGAGCTTCTTGTTCACCAGGTTTTGGACGCAGGATTGGAGTACGGTCAGCCCTTCCGAATTACCCCATGTCAGGCCCGTCTCCTTCCAGGAGGTGAGCCGTGTAGGGAAGCCAGATCGGAATTCGGGGACCGCCACCCATTTAGTGTCACGCGGCTCGGTGATGTAGAACCATCCCGATTGCCACCCCTTTATGGTCTCCACGAAGGAGCCCTTGAGCCATAGGACGTTGGCCATCTTGCCCACCATGGCACCTCCGCACTCTGCTTGGCGGCCGCCCACTACCTTCGGCTTGACATTGAAGGTCTTCAGCCATAAGCCGAAGTGGGGCTGGATGCAGAGGAAGGCCTCGCACACGACTATGAACACCGAGATGTTGAGGATGAAATTCGGGGCCAGATCATGGAAATCCATGCCGTAGTAGAACATGAGCCCCCGGACAAATGGGTGAAGTGGAAAACCTAGTCCGTGGAGAAAGTGGGTGAGGACACCACCCTCTCATGGGGCCTGGGGGTGGGGATAAGCTGCCCCCTGTCGGGGAGCCGATGCGCGATGTCGCTGGACAAGTATCCGGCGTTCCGCAGCCTTTTAATGTGCCCCTCCGTGACGTAGGAGGCCATCCACTTGCCTCCCGCTCCGGACATGGCTGGGGAAGGTTGAGGCGAGATGTGCGGACTTGGGCACTAGAGCTCAGGTGCACGGAAATGGATGAGCAAAGGAGGAAGAAGGCGTAGGTAAAAAGGTGGATCCTTATCCCCTTATATGGACGGACGAAGCTATGCGTCCCTACCAGCCTGGTAAAACTCGCTTATCTCCCGAGCGTCGTAATCAATGGCGCGGTTGGGTTACCCACGCCCGTATTGATGAGAATCCCGGAATAAGGGGACACGATCTCTGCTTTGACACGACGTGCCAAGGAAACTGCCTCGCTAAATGCGCTGAGGTGGGACGGTAAAAATGATTCGAATAAAGGCTTGGCCGTGGTGAGATGTCACGCTGCAGAATACGTCAGTAGATTGAATTTGTGTAAATATTATTCTCTCTACGGTGGTATGTGGAACTTATTTTGCAGAGCTGGACACTATCCTTGTGTACAAAATCTCCTATGAAGTATTCGGAGGAGGAACCCGCCTTGCAATGCTGAAGACAATATGCGCGCCGGACTCGTCGTCATTGAAGCCTGGTTCAGGGGCTACTGAGGGAGTCCTGGATTAGGGGGTGTCCGGATGGCCGGACTATAGCCTTTGGCCGGACTCCTGGACTATGAAGATACAAGATTGAAGACTTCGTCCCGTGTCCAGATGGGACTTTCCCTGGCGTGGAAGGCAAGCTTGGCGATATGGATATGTAGATCTCCTACCATTGTAACCGACTCTGTGTAACCCTAACCCTCTTCGGTGCCTATATAAACCGGAGGGTTTTAGTCTGTAGGACGAACAACAATCATACCATAGGCTAGCTTCTAGGGTTTAGCCTCTCTGATCTCGTGGTAGATCTACTCTTGTACTACCAATATCATCAATATTAATCAAGCAAGAGTAGGGTTTTACCTCCATCGAGAGGGGCCGAACCTGAGTAAAAACATCGTGTCCCTTGTCTCCTATTACCATCTGCCTAGACGCACAGTTCGGGACCCCCTACCCGAGATCCGCTGGTTTTGACACCGACAACAAGGTTTGGCATCACCTGGGCATCGCGTTTGCATAGTTAGCGTGGTGACCGTGTGTGGACACGGGCTCTGGCATGTGCTCGACGCACTCTACGCTGCGCCCGAGCCCCTGTTTAGCGTGTGCTCATCGCAGCGCTCGCCTCCGACTGCCAAATCGTGCCACCAGCCTCGACCGACAATCTTTGACCTCTCCATGCAGCTCACCGACGCCGGAGCCGCCGCAGTGAGCACGGGCACGACGTGGCCAAGCGCACAGAGCGCCCATGCCTCTGTCTCCGTCCTCATCCGTGCCCTGTGCTCGTCTTCGAGCTCCCACAGTGGCCGCGTCAGCCCTGGCCTCTTCTCACCCTCCCACTGACGCTCCTTGTCACCGTGTGCCGCTTCCAGAGCTCTCCAGCGGAGCCGAGACCCCCATCCCCTCCACCTATAAATAGATCCCTCCCTCGCCTCTCCGAGCATCCCAACTCGCTCGCTCAATCTCCATGACCCCGTAGATAGCCGCAGCCCGGCCAGGCAGGCCTCTGGCCGCCGTCCCCGACCCGAGCTCACCGACGATTCCCTCCTGTTGCTCCCCACCTCTCCAGTGCCCCTCGAGCTCCATCTTCTTCTCCGGCGGCTCCCTGGAGATCCACTGGTGCTTGCTGACCCCGTTGGAGCCTCAGGAATCGCCCATCCTCGCTGTCTTCCTCATCTCCAGCGAACTCCGTCTGCAGATGCTGCTGGAGACCTTGTTTCCGAGCAACTCTGGCCACCTCTCGCCAAGCTATGAGAACGGTCAGGACGCCTGCACCTCCTCTATCCATCCCTCCCTCTCAGATTGGCCGCTGAGCCCTCCTCGCCGAAGAGAGCCCCAGTGAAGCGCCGCCATCCTCTATCTCTCTCCCCCCCTCTCTTCGGAACTGACGTGCGGGGCGCACTGTCAGCCTCTCCACTTGCGCCTGAAGCGGTACTAGTGGAGGCGTATTCTTTGAATACGTCTTCGACGTCACCCCCTGGTTTTCTTTTATTCAAATTTAAATTCATTTTGACCAGCAACTTTGACCAACTCTAACTCCTAAACTATAAGTCCAAATGAGTTAATTCTTTTTGCATTGGTTTTGTATTGAAATTCTCTAGCAGCACACCAAATTTGTGATTTTTCCTTGCTATCTAGAATTTCTGGTGATTTTCATAGTTGTTTTTGATATTTTCTTTTGTTGTTGTTAATTATTTTCAGAAGGAGAATCTTGCCTTGAGGAGAACCAGGAGGAGTGTGACCCTCCTCTGTGCTAAGGTGCTACCTATTGAGCTTGCGTTGGTTTTCCCTTGAACAGGAAAGGGTGATGCAGCAAAGTAGCATAAGTATTTCTTTTAGTTTTGAGAACCAAGGTATCAATCCAGCAGGAGACAACGCATAAGTCACCGATACCTGCACAAACAATCAACAACATGCACCCAACGCGATAAAGGGGTTGTCAATCCCTTCACGGTCACTTGCAAAAGTGAGATCTGATAGAGATAGATAAACGGTAAAGTAAATATTTTTGGTATTTTTTGGTTTATAGATTGGAAAGTAAAGATTGGAAAATAGTAGATCGGAAACTAGCAAGATGTAAATAAAATTCAATAATATGGAAAAGAGACCCGGGGGCCATAGGTTTCACTAGTGGCTTCTCTATGGGTGAACGAATTACTACCGAGCAATTGATAGAAAAGTGCATAGTTATGACGATATCTAAGGCAATGATCATGAACATAGGCATCACGTCCGTGTCAAGTAGACTGACTCCTGCCTGCATCTCCTACTATTACTCAACACATCAACCGCTATCTAGCATGCATCTAGAGTATTAAGTTCATAAAGAACGGAGTAACGCATGAAGAAATATGACATGATGTAGAGGAATTAACTCAAGAAATATGATGAAAGTCCCATCTTTTTATCCTCGATGGCAACAATACAATATGTGCCTTGCTGCCCCTACTGTCACTGGGAAAGGACATCGCAAGCTCGAACCCAAAGCTAAGCACTTCTCCCATTGCAAGAAAGATCAATATAGTAGTCCAAACTAAACCGATAATTCGAAGAGACTTGCAAAGATATCAAATCATGCATATAAGAATTCAGAGAAGAACCAAATAATATTCATAGATAATCTTGATCAAAAATCCACAATTCATCGGATCACGGCAAACACACCACAAAAGAATATTACATCGAATAGATCTCCAAGAACATCGAGGAGAACATGGTATTGAGAATCAAAGAGAGAGAAGAAGCCAACTAGCTAATAACCATGGACCCGAAGGTCTGTGGTAAACTGCTCATGCTTCATTGGAGAGGTAATGGTGTTGATGTAGAAGCCCTCCATGATTGAATCCCCCTCCGGCAGGACGCCGGAAAAGGTCCCTAGATGGGATCTCATGGGTACAGAAGGTTGCAGCGGTGGAAAAGTGGTTTCGTGGCTCTGCCGGATGTTTTGTATATATAGGCGAAGGAACTAGGTCAGGGGAGCCACGAGGGGCCCACGAGGGTGGGGGGCGCACCCTACCCCCTCGGCACGCCCTCCTACATCGTGGCTTCCTTGTTGCATCTCCGACTTCAGCTCCATGCTTTCGGTACAAGAAAGATCATCACGAAGGTTTCATTCTGTTTGTACTCCGTTTGGTATTCCTTTTCTGCAAAACTCTAAAATAGGCAAAAATACAGAAACTGGCACAGGGCCCTCGGTTAATAGGTTAGTTCCAAAAATAATATAAAATAGCATATAAATGCCTATTAAACATCCAAATCAGATAATATAATAGCATGGAACAATAAAAAATTATAGATACGTTGGAGACGTATCAAGCATCCCCAAGCTTAATTCCTGCTCGTCCTCGAGTAGGTAAATGATAAAACAGAATTTTCAATGTGGAATGCTACCTAACATATTTATCCATGTATTTTTCTTTATTGTGGCATGAATGTTCAGATCCGAAAGATTCAAGACAAAATTTTAATATTGACATAAAATAATAATACTTCAAGCATACTAACAAAGCAATCATGTCTTCTCGAAATAACATGGCCAAAGGAAGCTATCCCTACAAAATCATATAGTCTGGTTATGCTCTATCTTCATCACACAAAATATTAAAATCATGCACAACCCGATGACAAGCCAAGCAATTGTTTCATACTTTGAATGTTCTCAAACTTTTTCAATCTTCACGCAATACATGAGCGTGAGCCATGGATATAGCACTATAGGTGGAGTAGAATGGTGGTTGTGGAGAATACAAAAAGGAGAAGATAGTATCACATCAACTAGGTGTATCAACGGGCTATGGAGATGCCCATCAATAGATACCAATGTGAGTGAGTAGGGATTGCCATGCAACGGATGCACTAGAGGTATAAGTGTATGAAAGCTCAAAAAGAAACTAAGTGGGTGTGCATCCAACTTGCTTGCTCACGAAGACCTAGGGAGTTTTGAGGAAGCCCATCACTGGAATATACAAGCCAAGTTCTATAATGAAAATTCCCACTAGTATATGAAAGTGAAAACATCGGAGACTCTGTATCATGAAGATCATGGTGCTATTTTGAAGCACAAGTGTGGAAAAAGGATAGTAACATTGCCCCTTCTCTCTTTTCTCTCATTTTTTATTTGGGCCTTCTCTTTTTTTATGGCCTCTTTTTTTCGTCTGGAGTCTCATCTCGACTTGTGGGGGAATCATAGTCTCCATCATCCTTTCCTCACATGAGACAATGCTATAATAATGAAGATCATCACACTTTTGTTTACTTACAACTTAAGAATTACAACTCAATGCTTAGTACAAAATATAACTCTATGTTAATGCCTCTGGCGGAGTACATGGATGTGCAATGAATCAAGACTGACATGTATGTAAAAATTATGAAAGGTGGCTTTGCCACAAATATGATGTGAACTACATGATCATGCAAAGCAATATGAAAATGGTAGAGCGTGTCATACTAAACGGAACGGTGGAAAGTTGCATGGCAATATATCTCGGAATGGCTATGGAAATGCCGTAATAGGTAATATGGTAGCTGTTTTGAGGAAGGTATATGGTGGGTGTATGGTATCAGCGAAAATTGTGAGACACAAGAGAGGCTAGCAATGGTGGAAGGGTCAGAGTGCGTATAATCCATGGACTCAACATTAGTCATGAAGAACTCACATACTTATTGCAAAAATCTTTTAGTTATCGAAATGAAGTACTAGGGCATGCTCCTAGGGGGATATATTGGTAGGAAAAGACCATCACTCGTCCTCGACCGCCACTCATAAGGAAGACAATCAATAAATAAATCATGCTCCAATTTCATCACATAACGGTTCACCATACATGCATGCTACGGGAATCACAAACTTTAACCCAAGTATCTCTCAAATTGACAACTACTCTACTAGCATGACTCTAATATCACCATCTTCAATCTCAAAACAATCATAAAGAATCAAACTTCTCATAGTATTCAATGCACTTCATATGAAAGTTTTTATTATATCGATCTTGGATGCCCATCATATTAGGACTACTTTTATAACCAAAGCAAATTACCATGCTCTTCTAAAAGACTCAAAATAATATAAGTGAAGCATGAGATTTCAAAATTTTCTATAAAATAAAACCACCTCCGCGCTCTAAAAAAGATATAAGTGAAGCACTAGAGCAATATTGTCTAACAAGTGAAGCACATAGAGTATTCTAATAAATCACAATTCATGCGTGTCTCTCCCAAAAGGTGTGTACTGCAAGGTTGATTGTGGTAAACTAAAAAGCAAAGACACAAATCATACAAGACGCTCCAAGCAAAACACATATCATGTGGTGAGTAAAAATATAGCCTCAAGTAAACTTACCGATAGATGAAGACGAAAGAGGGGATGCCTTCCGGGGCATCCCCAAGCTTAGGCTTTTGGTTGTCCTTGAATTTTACCTTGGGGTGCCTTGGGAATCCCCAAGCTTAGGCTCTTGCCACTCCTTATTCCAAAGTTCATCAAATCCTTACCCAAAACATGAAAACTTCACAACACAAAACTCGACAGAAAATCTCATGAGCTCCGTTAGTATAAGAAAATAAATCACCATTTTAAGGTACTGTTGTGAACGCATTCTTTATTTATATTGGTGTAATATCTACCTTATTCCAAGAAAGATCATCTTAAAGGTTTCATTCTGCTTGGACTCCGTTTGGTATTCCTTTTTTGCGAAACTCTAAAATAGGCAAAAAAACAGAAACTGGTACTGGGCCCTCGGTTAATAGGTTAGTCCCAAAAATAATAGAAAATAGCATATAAATGCCTATTAAACATCCAAAACAGATAATATAATAGCATGGAACAATAAAACATTATAGATATGGTGAGACGTATCATAAGGCAAGCCACCACAAATATTTGCATAGTGTCATTTCAATAACTATGATTTTTCCAACTTGAATATGATTTATTTCATGCATTAAATCATTTATATAATATTTCTTAAGTTATTACATTTGTTATGCTAGAAGTGTTTAGCTTGAGTGCATGGGCTAGTTTAATGCAGTAGAATTACTTTGATAACATGACTATGGTTTGATAATGGTCGGTATTATTTTCAAATGATAGTTAATATTTATATTCTCACCATGCTAATGTCATAACCAAAAATGATGGAGTTTAACTAGTGCCTTTATATGATCAGTAGTGCATGATGATTCTTTGAGGTTGATCCGTTTCATTTCAGTGATATGTGAATATAGTTCCATGTCATATTGTCGCATGTTCATGGCATACTATGGCTTGAGTTATTTTATTTCAAGTTAACCTGATGATAATTCAACTTGAACATAATGTTGATCGAGTCATGGTGCCACCGAATCGAGCTTCCCAGTGCAACCACATTTGCCTTTATGGGAAGGCCCTTATTCGATCTGTTGTCATGTCTCGGGCTGGTGCCTCCAACGAGGGAATGTTAAGGGCGTGCGATACCCTAGCCCGGTAAGCAGACGTAACCTTGTGTGCCCATTGTTTTTTTGGTACCACATCCCCGTTTGGGACCGTTGATGTTTTGCCACGATGGTGGCCGTTGGATGTCACGGGTTGGCATCATGGTGACCCATGACTTAGCCCAGAGGGGAGTTGGTTGGAGTGGCCAGGAGAGTGTCATGGCAATGGGTTGGTTTTGTCGGAATGCCGTCGGTCCACCCGAATTGGAGTTTGAGGCCGTGGATTCCGTAATGTGGGTACATTGTGCCAACCTCCGCAGAGTGTTTATTGAATCTATCGATAGCCGCGTCCTCAGTTACGGACACAACTTTTAGTAGGTCACACCATGGATCAACATCAATAAGTTAATTCTGCACAATAAGGTTATACATATGGCACTGATTATGCGATGGTATTGTTGAAACCATGAGGATGGTTGATGTTGGAAGAAAAGGGTTGGTTTCATTCGTTATCCGGAGGTGATCACAGTATTGATGATATTAGTTACGAGGTACCCATATGGTAAGGGAGTCCGAGGGACTCGATGCACAAGCATGATCACTTCATGAGTAGCATTGTTATAGCCTTGCATTTAACCTGCTTAATTATCATGTTATTGTTTGCCGTAATGCTTTTACTTGTTGTGAGCTTGCAAGTACACTCAATGTACTGCGTGTCATGCCAGATTTCAGGAAAGTCTTACCGGATCGGAGTGCTTCCCGCGTCTAGGCCGTGTCCACATTGGTGTCCCTGTGCTATGGAGTCCCGCTTCATTGTTGTTTCGCTGCCACGTAGTTGTCGTGATAGAGGATCCTTCATGTTCATTAAACAATATACATACTATTCAGCCACACTGCAGGTGCCACTTGGCCTCGCTACCTGATGTAATATCAAACCTATGTTTCTGCTAGCATCAATAAAGCGGTTGTTTTCTGTACCAAGTTGTTGTGCGTTGCCAGAAAACTAGATCTCTGGGCCGACAATGTGAGGTAAACTAGTTGCTTTGAGCCGGGGTGCCACAACGCTTGGTATCAGAGCCGTGCTCACTGTAGTACATGTGTCGGTGTCAAAACCGGCGGATCTCGGGTAGGGGGTCCCGAACTGTGCCTCTAGGCAGATGGTAACAGGAGACAAGGGACACGATGTTTTTACCCAGGTTTGGGCCCTCTCATGGTGGTAAAACCCCACTCCTGCTTGATTGATATTGATGATATGGGTAGTACAAGAGTGGATCTACCACGAGATCAAGGAGGCTGAACCCTAGAAGCTAGCCTATGGTATAATTGTTGTTCGTCCTATGGACTAAAACCCTCCGGTTTATATAGACACCGGAGAGGGCTAGGGTTACACAGAGTCGGTTACGATGGTAGGAGATCTACATATCCGTATTGCCAAGCTTGCCTTCCACGCCAAGGAAAGTCCCATCCGGACACGGGATGAAATCTTCAATCTTGTATCTTCATAGTCTTGGAGTCCGGCCGATGATGATAGTTCGGCTATCCGGACACCCCCTAGTCTAGGACTCCCTCAATAGCCCCCGAACCAGGCTTCAATGACGATGAGTCTGGCGCGTACATTGTCTTCGGCGTTGCAAGGCGGGTTCTCCTCCAAATTCCGTGTGTTTGCCGAATAGTGTCCGTCTTCCTCATAAATGTGGTGCTCCTTGGCTTCCACGCCCAATAATGGCCCTCTTCCACGTGTCGTACGAATGCGAAAGGCCAGGGTATTTTTACATTTTACCCCCTAGCTGCGCGAATAAGCTGCCTATAAGAGAGGTAAGAATCCAGATCCAAATCACACCATCCTCCTTCCGCGAGTACTCATCGGAGCACTTCTGACCAAAATCCATTCCATCATGGACCGTCGACGCGGCTCCTCCTCTCGCGCTCCCAGGCCTCAGCCAGGAGATTGGAGGAGATGTTCAGTCCCGCACAGCGAGCTGGTGACGCTCCAAACGGAGGGATACCTTCCTCCGGCCTTTATGGTCCCGGTTCGAGCCGGGCTGGCCACCTACAAAGGTGGAAAGAAGGCGGAGAACACCCCCAGTCCCTCCAAAGGAGAGCGGGTGTGTTTTGTCCCTTATCTAATAAGGGGGCTCGGATTTCCCATACATCCGTTTCTCCGGGAGCTTCTGGAGTTCTATGGACTCCAGCTTCATCACCTTACGCCTGCCTCCATTCTGCATATTGCGGGCTTCGTAGCTCTTTGCGAGCTGTTCCTGGGCATCGAGCCCCATTTTGCACTGTGAAAGAGACTGTTTTGCCTCGTACCCCGTTCTCATGGGGGGGCGATATATCAAGTGGGCGGAGCCGAAACATGGGGCATCGCCGGAACCGGATATCTATCCGGAACCCCAAAGAAGGCATCCGAAGACTGGCCCTCGGAATGGTTTTATGTGGAAGACGCTCCACTGCCGGACCTAGTTCGGATCGGGCTCCCGGAGTTCAGCAATGCTCCTTTGAGGAAACGCCTGAGTTGGCGCCCGCAGAGCCCTCAACAAGAGGATGACAGAAGCGTCCACTATCTGATGGGCCGGATAAGGTTGCTGGCTCATTCCGGATTGACCATGATTGGAGTCATGACCACGTGCATTATGCGAGGGGTGCAACCACTCCAATATAGGGGCCACCCCATGTGGGATTTCAACGGGGAGAATGACGCCACCCGTCATGGCCACAAGGGGCCGGGATCGGCCACAGATCTGGTGAAGATCCTGTCCGGCTTGTACAAGGGGGAGAAGGAGGACTTCCTCCAAACCAGCCCATTGAACGGATTCTCCATGAATAACCCTCGGAGCTGGGTAAGCGGTCGTTTATTCATCCGATCCATGCTTTCAAAGTTAAGTGTCTTACTTTATGATTTCGACGCAGGAACTGCGCCAGATGTGGAGGGCATACACAGTCCGGCTCCACAACCCGAGGATCCAGGAAGATCCCTTGATCCGGCCTCCGAAGAGGATCCGGACATAAAGGTGCAGTTGATTGACGGGGTGTTCCATCAACTTAGCATGGACAATGCTCTAGTCGCCATTACGGCTGACTACCCTGGTTTATCTCCGGCTTCCCAGGTAACTATGACCGGAGTCCCGACACCATTACTTCGCCCGTGCTTATTTCTAACCACCGCATATCAACAGTGTCTCGCAGGAGGTGCCTTCAAGGCAGGAAGCTGATCCCGCAGCAGCTGACCAACCAGGGTCAGTTTGGCCCAGCAGGCGGAAGAGGGGTGCGGTGCGGATTGAAACGTCACCGCAACGGTATGGCACGCCACCGTTCTTAAGAAGAAGACCCCTGTGAAATATATTGATGCTCATAACTTTTCCAGGAGAAAGAGCGCTCGCCGGACTGTGCCCGGAGAGTTTGCCAACCAGGCCTCCGCCAGCCAGGCTCCAATGCCTGGTCCAGAGGGGGAGGCGAGCGCAAGGCGCGAGCCGGATGCTCCTCCAATGGAGGATGCCGACAGGCTGTCCGCCACCAGGTCTGAGGTGGAGAGTGCCATGAATCACAGGCGCCGCCGGACAGTTCTTCGTGACGCGTGTTTCTCCCCGGAGGCATTGAATGCCTTTAACGCGGGAGACACGCACCTCCATGCCGCTCAAGATGGTTTAACCAGAGCCACAGAGCAGTATGTGAAAGACATACGGGTAAGGAATTTTAATAGTTATATATGCCTGTAGCCCCCGAGACTTAAAGTAGTTAAAATAACTGATTTAAGGATCACTTGATATGCAGGATCTTACGGAGAAGAATACCCAATTGTCTCAGGACCTTCAAGAGTGCAAGGCCCAACTTGAGGCCGCACTAGCCGCCGTGGGAGGAGACACAGAGACCCCCTCCGGTAACACATATTTCAAAAAGATTAACGGTGTGCGGCGTGCGTACAAATCTGACGATAATATTGCAGATGTTGCCGGACTTGATCCGGACAAGCAACAGCTACTGCGCCAGCTGAAGGCCGGTGAGAGGGTGCTTATGAAGGTGTAGCAGGAGAGGAATAAACTCCAAGATGCCCACACCCAGCTGGGTGAAGAGCTAAAGGGTGTGCGGGCCCAGCTGTCAGGCTCCGTGAAGGAGAATCAGCGGCTTCGTCGCGACATTTATAGTAAGTGCTTGAGCAAACTCTTTTGAAAAGAAGAGTTCGGCGAGGAAGTCGATTGACAGAAATATGTCTGTAGGTGTGCTCACAGGTCGCCCTGCGGGGGAAATGCCCGGTTCAACGGGTGACCAACTTCCCGAGCTGGTGCAACTGCACGAACGTGTTCGGCAGGCGATGGGTGGCGTCGCCCATGCCTTATTGCCGTCCGTCTCCCTACCCGAGGGTCTTGGAGGGCTTGCGGAGAAGCTTCAGGGAGCACGGCAGCGCTTCCATCTGTGGAAGATATCGGCATGCCGTCAGGGTGCCAGGGAGGCCTGGGCTATGGTGAAGACGCGGTACAAGAAGGCGGATCCGAACCACATGGCCGAGGTCGGACCTGTGGGGCCCGATGGGAAGGAGATCCCTGTGAGCTTAATGTACGGCCAAGTAGAGTTGGCCGCTAAGTATTCCCAACGGGACTGTAAATTAGACAGCCTGTTAGACGGGATTGAAGAGGAGTACAGTCAGTCAATTTGACAATGTATTTTAAAATGACATGTGAAATGCCTTCTAGCCAGATTGTAGATCGTTTGTCTTTGCAGACCTTTTCGCTTCAACCTCGGGACCCTAGAGTCCGGAGTGTGTCCAAATACCCTCTCGGTTATGAAAAAAACCGGGGCATGCATGGAGACCAGGCGTAGGGGTCATTAGTGCTTTATCAGACAAGTGCCCAACTATTTATGTTATATTACATGGTTAGTAAGAAACATCTTCCAGGGAGAATAGTTCCGTTAGGGGTTCCTTTCCCTGGGAGGCATGCCCTAAAGTGCATGTCCGGACTGCAAAAAAAGCAGAAAAGCATCTGGGGGCAGATAAATAAGTAAAATAAGAAATCATCTTTTAAGTCACCGACCGAATATTACCTTAAGAACGCTAGCTTTCGTCTTCACCCAGTCTGAGGTACACATCCGGCTGACCCGGTAGTAACAATCGCAGAGGTGCTCCCTTTACCTCCTAGCCGAACAATTGGGAACGTAGGGGTAAGCACAGGAGCCAGGCAACCCAGCTTGGCCAAAACTTAAGTCATATCGATGCATATAATGGTGAATAAAAGGTACATGCGGAAGTTTGACGCATGTGTTGGGCATAAAGCCCGTATAAATAAGCTTCTGTTAAAGAAGCCCCCAGGTATAATGAGTGTGAGTAGCACGTCAAGTGTGTGCGAACAATGCGCAAATCAGCCCTCAAGGGTTTTATGAAAAAGGGTGGGAGAAAAGAGAGAAACCAAAGACAACTGAAATGTAAAATGTGGATGGAGGAAGGAGACGAACTCTCAGTCCGGCGCTAGGCGTAGAATCTTCGGAGGCGGGCTGCATTCCATGGGTTCGGCTCGAGTCGGTTGTCCGATGCGTTTCGCAGACGGTATGCTCCGCCGGTCAGGACTTGGTCGATGATGAAGGGACCTTCCCATTTGGGCTTGAGTTTGTCCTTTTTCTTGTTCGGCAGGCGTAGAACCAGTTCGCCAACATTGTAAGTTTTAGCCCGTACTTCTCTGCTTTGATATCTACGAGCCTGCTGCTGATAGAATGCGGAACGAGCCTTTGCCACGTCGCGCTCCTCCTCCAATGCGTCCAAGATGTCCTGCCGATCCAACCCGGCTTCTCTTTCTTCGTACATGCGCACTCGAGGTGAGTCATGAATTATATCGCAGGGCAAAACTGCCTCTGCGCCGTATACCATAAAAAATGGTGTGAATCCGGTAGTACGGTTTGGCGTGGTCCGCAGCCCCCAGAGTATGGAGTCGAGCTCCTCTACCTAGTGCATGTTAGATTCCGTAAGGGACCACACTAATCTGGGTTTGATGCCGCTCATGATTAGACCATTTGCTCATTCAACTTGACTGTTGGTTTGAGGGTGATAGACTGAAGTGTAGTCGAGCTTAATGCCCATATTTTTGCACCAGAGTTTAACCTCGTCGGCCATGAAGTTCGTGTCGTTATCGGTGATGATGCTGTGGGGGACGCCATAACGGTGTACTACCCCGGATATGAAGTCTATCACTGGTCCGGATTCGGCCGTTTTAACTGGCTTGGCCTCTATCCATTTTGTGAATTTGTCCACCATTACCAATAGGTATTTTTGCTTATGGGTTCCCCCTTTAAGGGGTCCAACCATGTCAAGCCCCTAGACCGCGAACGGCTAGGTGATGGGTATAGTTTTGAGGGCGGTGGGCGGCATGTGGCTTTGATTAGCAAAAAGCTGGCACCCGACGCATCACTGGACTAAGTCCTGAGCATCTGCCCGGGCCGTCAGCCAATAAAATCCTGTACGGAAGGCCTTGCCTACAAGGGCCCGGGCTGCGGCGTGGTGCCCGCCGAGTCCGGCGTGAATTTCAGCCAACAGATTTCGCCCTTCCTCTTCGGAGATGCACCTTTGAAGGACTCCGGTTGTGCTTTTCTTATAAAGTTCTCCCTCATGGACCTTGTAGGCTTTAGATTGCCGAACTATGCAGCGGGCCTCATTTTGGTCTTCGGGAAGTTCCTGCCTAATTAAGTAGGCGAGGAATGGTTCTCTCCACGGGGCAATTACTGCCATTATTTCGTGGGCCGACGGTGGTATTTCATTGACTGAGCCGCCGATTGTGTCAGATTGTTCTGTGTTGGGTGGTGCGGTTGCTTCCGGGTTGTTATTTCCGGACTCCTCTTCCCATAATACGGATGTCTTAAAGAGCCGCTCCAGGAAGATGTTTGGAGGGACAGCGTCGCGTTTTGCGCCGATGCATGCCAACACGTCGGCTGCCTGGTTATTATCCCGGGCTATGTGGTGGAATTCGAGTCCTTCGAACCGAGCTGACATTTTTAAGACAGCGTTACGATAGGCTGCCATTTTCGGATCCTTGGCGTCAAAGTCTCCATTTACTTGGGATATTGCAAGGTTTGAATCCCCGCGCACCTCTAGGCGTTGAATACCCATGGAGATTGCCATCCGGAGACCATGTAGGAGGGCCTCATATTCGGCTGCATTGCTGGAGTCCATGTACATTATCTGAAGTACGTATTGGATTGTGTCTCCGATTGGGGATGTCAATACGACGCCAGCCCCCAAGCCAGCCAACATTTTGGAGCCGTCAAAATGCATGATCCAATTGGAGTATGCTCCGTACTCTTTAGGGAGTTCGGCTTCGGTCCATTCAGCGATGAAGTCAGCTAAGACTTGCGACTTTATAGCTCGCCGTGGTTTATAGGTTATGTCGAATGGTAGGAGCTCGATGACCCATTTTGCAATCCTGCCCGTCGCATCACGGTTGTTTATAATGTCGTTGAGGGGTACTTCGGAGGCCACTGTTATCGAACACTCTTGAAAGTAGTGTCGCAGCTTCCGGGATGCCATGAACACCGCGTACACTATCTTTTGATAATGCGGGTATCGGGACTTGCATGGAGTTAAGACAGTGGATACATAGTACACTGGTTTTTGAAGAGGGAATTTATGCCCTTCTGGTTCTCGTTCGACGACGAGCACCGCGCTTACAACTTGATGTGTTGCCGCGATATATAACAACATTGGTTCGCCCAAGTTGGGCGCGGCCAGGACCAGATTTGTTGCCAATATGGCCTTTATTTCTTTGAGTCTGGCCGAGGCAGCATCCGTCCACTCGAAGTGTTCGGTGCGCCTGAGGAGGCCATAGAGGGGCAATGCCTTTTCTCCCAAACGGGAGATGAAGCGCCTTAGAGCCGCCACGCATCTAGTTAATTTTTGTATTTGTTTGAGGTCTTTTGGGATATCCAACTGTGACAGAGCTCGGATCTTGGCTGGGTTTGCTTCAATTCCTCTACCGGGTACAATGAAGCCCAAGAGCTTTCCGGCTGGTACGCCGAAAACGCATTTTTCCGGGTTGAGCTTAATGTCATATGCTCGGAGGTTGTCGAATGTGAGCTTCAAGTCGTTTACTAGCGTTTCGACGTGTTTGGTCTTGACGACCACATCGTCTACGTATGCCTCCACTGTTTTGCCGATCTGGGTAGCCAGACATGTCTGAATCATGCGCTGATATGTTGCGCCGGCGTTTTTGAGTCCGAAGGGCATTGTGTTGAAGCAGAATGGTCCGTATGGAGTAATGAATGCCGTTGCGGCTTGGTCTGCCTCCGCCATCTTGATTTGATGGTAGCCGGAGTATGCGTCGAGGAAGCACAATGAATCGTGTCCTGCGGTAGCGTCGATGATTTGATCGATGCGGGGAAGGGGGAAAGGATCCTTTGGACAAGCCTTGTTAAGGTCTTTAAAATCAACACACACGCGCCAGGATTTGTCCTTTTTTGGTACCATTACCAGGTTGGCTAGCCAGTCCGGATGTTTGATGTCTCTGATCAATCCGGCTTCCAATAGTTTGGCTAGCTCCTCTCCCATTGCCTGTCTTTTTGGTTTGGAAAATCGCCGAAGAGCCTGTTTGACTGGCTTGAATCCTTTTAGGATGTTTAGGATATGTTCTTCCAATCTGCGTGGGATTCCTGGCATATCTGAAGGGTGCCAGGCAAAGATGTCTCAATTCTCTAGAAGGAATTCTCGGAGTGCGGCGTCTACATCAAGGTTTAACTGTGCCCCGATGGAGGCCGTCTTTGTGGGGTCCGTTGGATGGACCTGGAATTTGACTATTTCGTCCGCTGGTTTGAAAGAGGTGGACTTGGATCTCTTATCAAGTATCACATCGTCCCTATTCACCATAGAGCGCAACACAGTGAGTTCCACTGCCGCTAGGGCTTCGGATAGTGCCTCTAGGGCTAGTGCGGCTGTCTTGTTTTCGGCGCGGAGTGCTATGTCCGGATCACTGGCAAGAGTGATGGTTCCATTGGGCCCGGGCATTTTAAGCTTCATGTACCCGTAATGGGGTATGGCTTGGAAAATTGTGAATGCCTCTCGCCCTAATAAAGCGTGATATCCGCTGCTGAACGAGGCCACATGGAACGTGACTTCCTCGGACCTGTAATTGTCCGGCGAGCCGAACACCACATCAAGTGTAATTTTTCCTGTGCAGCGTGCTTCCCGACTGGGGATTATTCCTCTAAAGGTTGTGCTACCTCGCTCAGTGTGGCTCAAGTCTATTTCCATTTTTCGAAGGGTTTCCTCATAGATGAGGTTTAATCCGTTGCCGCCATCCATGAGTACCTTGGTAAGATGAAAGCCGTCCACTATTGGACTGAGGACCAATGCGGCTGGCGCTCGGGCTGTTCGAAATTTAGGTTCGTCGCTGGCGTTGAAGGTGATGGCCGTGTCGCTCCATGGATTTGTTGTTGCTACTTGGTAGACTTCGGCGAGGCTGCGGATTGTTCGTTTCCGCATATTATTTGATGCGAAAGTCTCGAAGACTGTTAATACCGTACTGGTACTATTGGGGTGGTTCTCCGGGGCTAGAAGCTCTTCGCCACTTTTGGCCACCTGCCGCAGTATCCAACATGCTCGAAGGCTATGTGTTGGAGTGGCGCCCTCTGTACTATGAATTTTACAGGGTCCACTGAGCCATCCCTCCAGTACGGTTCCGTACCCTTTATGGGGTTTTTGCGTTTTGGTTTTTGTCCCGGGTGCTTGAGCATGATGCACCCTTTTGTTTCGGACTAGGGTTGTGTTCGGAGCCGGATTGTCCCAAAACTTAGTTTCGGTTTTCCGGACACTCTCCATCGCACAGTACTTTCGTACTATGGATGCCAGGTCGGCGAAGCGTGTAATTTTGTGACGACTTACGGCGTTCAAGATTCCCTTGTCCGTGCAATTGTTGCAGAAAATTGAAATTGCATTTTCCTCACGGCAGTCCTTTATCCTGTCCATAACCAGGAGGAATCTGGCCCAGTAATGATGTACTGTTTCAGCGGGCTCTTGCCGGATTTGGGATAGATCGCATATGTTTGGGTGGGTGGGTGGAATTGAGCCCGGAACCCTGCCCAACTTGAGGCTCAAGGGCCGAAAAGTTTCCAAATTTGGAAGCTTGGATTGCTGGACGTTGTCCAACGAGTTTGGTCCGCTGTCTGACTTTAGGTTCAGTACTTGATCGACGTCCGTCCCTCCGCGGGAATCCGGCATGGAGGGATCAGGAGTCCGGACATAACTGGTCTTTAATACAGAAGAAGAGTCGCCGCGTTGTTCCTCACCCACCGCAACGTGGTCGGTAACCTGGGGGGAGTTAATCTCTCTCAGATCGGTTTTAAGCCCAATCTGATCGTAGTCTGTAGAGACCCCCAGGACGGTGATGCGATCCAAGAGCTCATTTATAGAAGAGAGCTAAATCGGATCCAGCTGCTCGGTGAATTCCGAGCTGACGCGAAGATCGCTTTTGATGACCCGAGAGGTCATCGTCGAAGCGGCGGCCGAACAGGCGGTCATAAGAAAACCACCTAGCCGGATAGTTTGGCCGGCGGCCAAAGCTCCTTTGGCAATGGTACCGTCTTTAAAGATGGGAAGAGGCATCCTTCCTGATCGTGACGGCACAGAGGAACTCTCAATGAAAGCACCAATGTCGGTGTCAAAACCGGCGGATCTCTGGTAGGGGGTCCCTAACTGTGCGTCTAGGCGGATGCTAACAGGAGAGAAGGGACACGATGTTTTTACCCAGGTTCGGGCCCTCTCGATGGAGGTAAAACCCTACTCCTGCTTGATTGATATTGATGATATGGGTAGTACAAGAGTGGATCTACCACGAGATCAAGGAGGCTAAATCCTAGAAGCTAGCCTATGGTATGATTGTTGTTCGTCCTATGGACTAAAACCCTCCAGTTTATATAGACACCGGAGAGGGCTAGGGTTACACCGAGTCGGTTACGATGGTAGGAGATCTACATATCCGTATTGCCAAGCTTGCCTTCCACGCCAAGGAAAGTCCCATCCGGACACGGAACGGAGTCTTCAATCTTGTATCTTCATAGTCTTGGAGTCCGGCCGATGATGGTATTTCGGCTACCGGACACCCCCTAGTCCAGGACTCCCTCAACATGCTAGACCGACAACACGTTAGTAAAACGGTAGTTTAGTCTTGAGTGACACTAGTTTGCATGTGGTTGCTGCATTGCATGCATTTGATTTATTGTTATTCCTAACCAACTAACGATTGTGAGTGTAGATGGCCCCAGTTCCGTACCTGTACCAGTCTGAGCCAGTACCCTTCAGCTCGCGGCATCTGCTTCAGAACATGTGGTGTTGACTCTACCCTAATGGTGCTGATACAGTGTACCAGGTGTATCAGGAGCATCTGGCGGACTCAGTGTACGAGTACTACGCGGAGGTCACTATGCATCAGAGTTCCCCTTCCTGCACTTACACTCGTTCCTCTAAGGGTGGTTTTGCTTTCACACCATCTCAGGCCATCCAGTTTATCGCATTCGAGGCTCTTGTAGACTTGCGTTACAACAAAGTTTGCATGCAGACTCATCCAGGTTAATTTCTTCTTCTATCCGTCTCTGCACGAGAACGTTCGTACTAGTTTCCCTTTTATTGATATGGCATGTGATCATTCTTCCAACCACCTTTCTTGCTATATCATTGCCAGTTATCTTATGATCTTTGAGTTGGCCTGAGAGTTGACTCGTACCCGTATTGCTCCCTCTGCGTCTCAAAACAGATCCACCCCACCTACTATCGGATTCACTCCGTTTGTTCCCCTAGCCTCTGTTCCTCCTACTACCCTGGTTACCCCTTAGAGTACCTCGGCCACCTTGACAGTGACCCCTCATGAGTCTCCTGCCGAGTGGGCTCCACTTCTCGCTACTCCCACAGCTCCTATGCTTCACCCTAGACCTGCCCCTGAGGGAGAGTTCTCCAGGTAGCGTCTCCGTATTTCCTTTAACCCGAAGGTCTCCATTAGCATCGCCAGTTCGGAATCAACCTGAGGAGGACCCTTCTGCACCAGTGGAGCCTTAGCTTGTTAGCTCATAGACGAGGTTGTCTCGATGTTGGGTGTAGTTGTACTTGTCACGATGTTTCCATGCATGTATCAGTCTATGTATAATTATGTTGGAACTCTTTTTATTTGCCCTGGGTTTTTTATCGCTTTTCTTCGGATTTGTCGTTCGATTTTCTTCCCCATTTTGGATATTGCACATCTCGGTTGCTTCATATTGGAAAAAATATACAAATAGGATGAGAAGAGGAGGAAAAAGCAGTCACGCTGGTGAGGATGTCCCTGTTCGTTGTTCAGCAAGACAGACAGGGCATTCCCCCGAGCCGTATCCGCAACCACCGCCTCCATCGCCACATCCACCAACTACTGAACAGATTATGCGCATGTTCGAAGAAAGAAGAAACAACTATCTGCTTGAACTATTGAAAAGTGTGCAGGCACTGGTGGTAAATAATGGCAATTCGTATGGCAATCACTCCACGCTCTCAGATTTTCAAAGGATTAAGCCGCCCAGTTTCAATCAAGTTGCTGACCCTATTTAAGCCGACAACTGGCTGAGGACCACTGAAAAGAAATTGGACATTGCTCGCGCAGAAGAAGGTGACAAGGTTCCATTTGCAACCCACTATCTGGAAGGAGCCGCAACTATTTGGTGGGACAATACTAAAGCTATGTGGCCAGCAGATGAAGAAATTACATGGGATAAGTTCAAGGAAAAGTTCTGCAGGTACCACATCCTCACCGGTATCCTGAAAGTCAAACAACGTGAGTTCCTAGCCCTCATGCAAGGTAACTTATCCATCACCGAGTATTTGAACAAGTTCAACCATTTGGCTCGTTATTCCCTGTATGATGTAGCCACCAAAGAGAGAAAGATCGACAGATTCCTAGGAGGACTGAATCAACACCTCAGATGCACTCTCAGTATGCTTGATTTCCCTGATTTCTAGACACTGGTAAACAAAGCCCTGATTGTAGACAGGGAGCACAAGCTTATTCAGGACAGCAGGCCCACTCCTGATGACCGCAAGAGGAAGTTTTAGCCTAAGAAGGAAGGACCCATAGTCTAGAAGGCTCATACCTAGTAGCAGACACATGTTGAGTATAAGCCCAATTGGCAGCAGAATGTGAACAAGACCACTACCCAATTCAAGGATATCATGACTAGCCCAGTACGTGCAGATTGTCAGTGTAGCAATGCATGTTTTTCTTGTGGGCTAATCGGACACTACGCCAGACAGTGCCCCAAGAACGGCAAGTCAGTTGCTCCATTCAAGCTGCATGTTAACCACATGGGACCCTAGCCTAGCCACAAGACCATCCAAGGGCAATTGCATCACCTCTCCGCAGAAGAAGTCCAAGAGAACCCAGAAGTCTTCATTGGTATGTTTCCTGTTAATCACATACATGCAATAATTTTGTTTGACTCTAAGGCTTGCCACTCTTTTATTTCATGGAGTTTTGTTGCCCAAAACAAGTTTTCTTGCTCGCTATTGGAAAAGAGTATGATGGTACAATCCCCGGTATCCGTGCTCAAAAGCAATCTGGCTCACCGCAATTTGGAGATTGACATCAAGGGAGTCATTTTCCTAGCCTCTTTGATAGTCATCAAGTCTGCCAAGTTGGATATTATTTTGGGAATGAACTGGTTAACCCAACATCAAGTATGCAGCAACTGTGCGACCAGAGAAGTCACATTGACAAGCCAGGAAGGCCAAACTACACAATTCTTTGCTTGAAGATGCATACCCAAGAAAGAAATGGTCTTCGCAGCCCAAGCTGATGAGTTGTATCTAATTCCTGTGGTCAGTGAGTTTCTAGATGTATTTCCTGAGGAACTACCAGGGATGCCGCCAGATCAAGCGATTGATTTTGCAATTGATCTTGTGCCCGGGACCACACCTATATACAAGAAGTATTATTGGATGCCTTCATTCGAGTTGGTGGAGTTAAGGAAGCAACTTGATGAGATGCTTCAGAAAGGATATATTCGTCCAAGCTCCTCACCATGGGGATCACCCGCAATCTTCGTGGACAAGAAAGACGGTAGTTTTTGGATGTGTGTGGATTACCGTCAGTTGAATGCTATCACTATCAAGAACAAATACCCACTTATGAGGATTGATGATTTGTTCGACCAACTCAGTGGGGCACAAGTATCCTCCAAGATTGATTTGAGGACCGGATATCACCAGCTCAAAATCAAGAAGGAGGATATTCCTAAGACCGCATTCACCACTCGATACGGTCTTTACAAATACACAGTCATGTCTTTCAGCCTCACCAATGCTCCTGCCTTCTTCATGCATATGATGAACAAAGTATTCATGGACTTCTTGATAAGTTCGTGGTGGTCTTCATTGATGACATCCTCATATACTTGAAAGATGAAGAAGAGCACAAGGGACATGTCAAAGCAGTCTTGCAAAGACTTCGTGATCACAACCTATATGTGAAATTCAGCAAATGTGTATTTTGGCTCAAACAAGTCGGATTTTTGGGGCATGTTCTTACAGCAAAAGGTATAGCTGTGGATCCCAGCAGAGTGAAGGGAGTGCTTAATTGGCTAGCACCCACAACAGTGACTGAGATCCGATGTTTTCTTGGATTAGCCGGGTATTACGGTCGATTCATTGAAGGCTTCTCTAAGATTGCCAAGCCCATGACAAAACTCCTCAAGAAGGATCAGAAGTTTGTATGGTCTGAGGACTGTGAGAAGAGTTTCAATGAATTGAAGACCAGATTGACGTCAGCACCTATGTTGACCCTCCTAGACATCTATTGCAGCTTTGATGTATAATATGACGCATCCAGGAGAGGTATTTGATGTGTGCTCATGCAAGATGGCAAGGTTGTAGCCTACGCATCAAGATAGCTACGACCCCACGAAGGGAACTACCCAATGCAATGATTTGGAATTGGCCGCAGTTGTGCATGCTTTGAAGATTTGGAGGCACTAACTCATTAGCAAAAGATGTCGGATATTTACCGACCACAAGAGTCTCAAGTATATATTCACCCAACGCCTTAATGGAATCTTTGCCTCCCAAGCTACAGGAAGAGATCACTCGGTTAACTTGGTTATTGTTGAGGCTGACCTAGTCAATATGTTGGATGTCACCCCTACCCTTGAATAAGAAATCTGAGTGGCCCAATAGGATGACTCTGTCCTGCAACACCATGTCAAGCGTATGCAAGAAGGCAAGACCCAAGATTTCTCAAGAGATGATCAAGGTACGCTAAGGTTTCGAGGTCGGATTTTCGTACCTGAGCAAGAAGACTTGAGAAGGAAGATCTTGGCAGAAGCGCATGAATCTTCGTACTCGATTCACCCAGGATGTACCAAGATGTATGAAGACCTTCGACAGACATTTTGTTGGGATGGAATGAAGATAGACAATTGCTAATTTTGTCGCTTGCTGCGACATATGTAACAAGGTGAAGGCGGAACATCAGAAACCCACCGAACTTCTCCAACCTCTACCCATTCCTCAATGGAAGTGGGACGATGTCTGCATGGATTTCATCACAGGACTGCCGAAGACTCACCGAAGCAATGATGCAGTATGGGTTGTGGTGGACATGCTGACAAAGGTGGCTCACTTCATTCCCATCCAAACCACCTACCGAGCCGATCAACTCGCACATCTATATGTGTCCAGAATCGCCAGTTTGCATGGAGTTCCAAGAACTATCACTTCCGGCCGAGGTTCTCTCTTTACCTCATCATTCTGGTCATGTCTCCATCAAGCTTTCGGGACTGCATTAAAGTATAGCACCACTTATCACCCTCAGACAGACGGGTAAACTGAGCGAGTAAATCAAATAGTTGAAGATTTGCTCCGAGCATGTGCTTTGGTTCAAGGACCCAAGTGGGAAGATTGTCAGCCTTATGCTGAGTTCTCCTACAAGAACAGTTTCCAGACCAGCCTCAAGATGTCACCTTATGAAGCTCTGTATGGCCGTAATACCGCACTCCGCTAAACTAGTCTCAAACCGGAGATAGCCGCATTTTTAGAACCGACTTAATGATGGAGGCTGAAAAACAAGTCAAGGAGATCTGAGATAGACTGCTAGTGGCAAAGTACCAACAAAAGAGCTACTACGACTATAAGCACCGGCAGATCAGTTTCGAACCCGGAGAGTATGTTTACCTCCGAGTCACACCCATGAAAGGAGCCAAAAGGTTCCAGACCCGAGGAAAGCTTGCACCCAGATATATTACCCCTTCTCAGTTATGTCCGGAGTTGGTACAATGGCTTATCAGTTGGAACTACTACCTGAATTGTCAGAAGTACATGATGTGTTCCATATCTCACAGTTGAGAAGGTGTACCTCTCCACCCAAGAAAAGGACTGATGTGGCAGAACTAGAGCTTGCTAAGGATTTAACCTATGAGGAGAAACCATTCCGAATATTGGAAGAAATGGAAAGAGTCACTCACAGTAAGGCGATTAAATTTTATAAGGTACAGTGGGAGCATCACACCGAGGAAGAAGCAACCTGGGAAAACAGAGGACTCTTGAGAGCATCCTATCTAGAACTGTTTTCCAAGCAACCGAATCTCGAGGACGAGATTCATCCTAAGTGGGGGAGGTTTGTGACACCTTGGTTTGTGCTGGTTTTGTCACCATACTTTTCATCCGCCATTTTCTTTAAAGATGGATTTTTGAGTTAATTCACTTGGACTTGCACTTGGGCATTGTTTTGAATTTTACCCATGTGACCCCTCTCACCACTCACAGGCTCGTTTATGTGAATTATGAAAATTATTTTCCTGGGCGCAAAAGTTTCTGAATTTCAGCAGGATCAACACAACTATCATCGTAAGCTATCCTAAAGGTTTAACTTCGCACAAACACTAATGAAAACATAAAACCACATCTAACCATAGGCTAGATGAATTATTTATTACTAAACAGGAACAAAAAGCAAAGAACAAAAATAAAATTGGGTTCCCTCCCAACAAGCACTATCGATTAATGCCCTTAGCTAGGCATTGATAATTTTAAAGATGCTCACATGAAAGACAAGAATTGAAGCACAAAGAGAGCATCATATATCATGTGAAAAACACATCTAAGTCTAACACACTTCCTATGCATAGGCATTTTATAAACAAACAAATTATCAAGGCAAGCAAAAACTAGCATATGCAAGGAAGAAGAAAGAGACGATAGCAATCTCATCATGAAGAGAGGTAATTTAGTAACATGAAAATTTCTACAACCATATTTTCCTCTCTCATAATAATTAAATGTAGGATCGTAAGAAAATTCAACAATAGATCTATCACATAACATATTCTCAACACGATCCTCATGCATGCGCAGTTGACACTATTCAGAAATAGTGGGATTAACATTAACTAAAGTCATGACCTCTCCAAACCCACTATTATAAAGAAATTCATAAGACTGAACATTATGCAAATATGTGGGATATAAAGTTGACACTCTTCCAAACCCACTTTCAATAATATTGCAAACACTATTATGAATCTCATACTCATCATGGGGCTTAAATAAATTTTAAAGATCATAAGAAGAATCACCCCAATCATGATCATTCCAACAAGTAGTGGACATAGCAAAACTAGCATCCCCAAGCTTAGGATTTTGCATATTATTAGCACAATTGACATAAATAGAATTTATAGTAAAATAATTGCAATCATGCTTTTTATTCAAGGAGCTATCATGAATCTCTTCATAAATTCCTTCATCACAATTTTCAGATTCACGAATTTCAAGCAAAACCTCATAAAGATAATCTAGTGCACTCAACTCACTAGGAATTGGTTCATCACAATTGGATCTCTGAAAAATATTAGCAAGTGGATGGGGATCCATAAACTTTTAGCAAGAAAAGATGCAAGCAAAAAGAAGGCACATGGTAACAGAAGCGAACAAAAGATCGAACGGAAGAGGGGCGATGAAAAGGCAAATCTTTTTGAAAATTGTTTTAGAGGTGGGTGAGAGGAAAACGAGAGGCAAATGGCAAATAATGTAATGCAAGAGATGAGAGTTTATGATGGGTACTTGGTATGGCTTGACTTGGCGTAGATCTCCCCGGCAACGGCGCTAGAAATTCTTCCTGCTACCTCTTGAGCTTGCGTTGGTTTTTCCCTTGAAGAGGAAATGGTAATGCAGCAAAGTAGAGTAAGTATTTCCCTTAGTTTGAGAACCAAGGTATCAATCCAGTAGGAGACTATGCGAATACCTCCACAAACAATCAACAAACCTGCACCCAACGCGATAAATGGGTTGTCAATCCCTTCACGGTTACTTGCAAAAGTGAGATCTGATAGAGATAGATAAATGGTAAAGCAAATATTTTTGGTATTTTTGGTTTATAGATTGGAAAGTATAGGTTGCAAATTAAAGGAACGGCGACAGAAATTTGCAAGTTGACGGAAAACTAATATGATGTAAAATAGACCCAAGGGCCATAAGTTTCACTAGTGGATTTTGTCAAGATAGCAAATATTACAGTGGGTGAACAAATTACTGCCGAGCAATTGATAGAAGAGCGCATAATTATGATGATATCTAAGGTAATCATCATGAACATAAGCATCACGTCCGTGTCAAGTAGACCGAAATGATTCTGTATCTACTACTATTATTCCGCACATCGACCGCTATCTAGCATGCATCTAGAGTATTAAGTTCATGTCACACCCTGATTTTCATGCCAGTACACTTAAGCTAACAATCATGATAAAATGTGGTTTGACAAAAACTTTTGAGTGTTTTGGACCTTGCCTTGATTGGTTTCTGTCTGTTGTTTGCAAGTGCTCTAAAAATCAAATAAATTCTCCAACCCTTATACTCCTTACCCTTGATCCAAAAACCTTGACCAATGATCATGCCATGTGTATAGGACATAAAAACAATTTTTTACAAAAATAATTTGGCCAAATAGTATTTTCAAAAAGTAGTTTTCCAAAAACCCTTGAATTGAGATTTGCACTGCAAGTACTTGATTTGGGGTGTGAAAAATATTTTCAAAAGGTATATTTGAAACCTATTAGATGTAGGACTCCCATAAACCACAAAAATATAATTTTAAAAGTTATTTTCTGATTTTATTTAAAAGCTTTTTCTTAAGGCCAGAAATGGTCTTTAATAGGGAAAAAATTATTTTATTGTTTTAAAAATATTTGACAAAAATTAGGGAAACTCAGTGGGCATATATTTCCCATATATGGGAGTTTCAACACATGGTCATATTCAAAATATTGGTCAAATCCCTCAAAACCCCTTTCTGGATATTTCAAGCTTTTGAAATATTTACAAAGGAAATATTCACCAAAAATTCCAAGAAAATTCTAGCATGTCACATATGACATGTTTGACGATCTGGACAAGTATCATGTCATGGAGAATAGCATAACATCATCAAATCCCCTCAAAACCATTTATGTCCATTTCTAAGTTTGAGCAACTTTACATTGCCAAACATTTCCAAATATTCTCAAAACTTGTGAACATTCTCAAATGTTCTAATTATTCATCTAGACCAAGTGGCACAAGTTGGAGAACAAGTTATATTGATCAAAGTGCCCCAAAACCCTCTCTGACCAGAAACAAATTTGAACAACTTTGTACTACCAACTTTCTCTCCTTGACCCCAACTTTTGTGAGCATGTTCACATGACCAAATGAGGCCATTACACCAAGTGGTGCATCAAGGAGAAGTGATTTGCTCAACTAGATCTACACAAGTTCATTTCTGCTAATTTCTAGGGTTTACAAAAGTTGCATTGGTAACATTGCCCAAATAAGCTCCAAATTGGTGGAAGGCCCTAGTTATATGTTCCATTTCACCTTGTGGAGTCTCATGGCAAATGGAGATCATATACTTTCCCAAACTAGCATCAAACACCTTCTGCATTTTAACTAAAAACCCTATTTGGGCCTCTTCCACTAATCCAAATGAGTTCTCCTCTTTACAACACCTCCTCCTAACCTCCCTCTACCTCTGTCATTCAGCTCAAGTCAATGCTTATTGATCAAGGGGATGGAACCACCAATTTTCTATTCTGGACAGCCCCATCTCCACTCTTCTCCTTCCTCTCTCTTCACCCACTAGCCACCCAAAGCATCCAAGGCCAAGATCCCTTCCTTAGCACCCCCCAAATGCTACTGGACATGCAAGGGCGCGCCCACAAGCATAGAAAATGGCCTGGACAGCCATATGGGCGCTCTGGAGCGCGCTACAGTGCGCTCCCGCACTGTAGCCGCCCCCTGCCAACCGCCTCCGGCCACCTCTGGCCTCCCCAGTGTGCCCGACAAGGTGCCTCGGCGTCCGCGTCACGCTACCCCCTTGTCCCCCTCCTCCTTCTCCCTCCTCCTGCCTCCTCTCGCACGCGCACTAGCCGCCCGAGCGCTCCAATGGGCAGCCTCCCACGCGCGATGCTCTGGCCCTTCCCTGCTATCTCTCTTCTCTCCCCTCGCCCTAGACCAACCCCACGAGCACCCCAGACATGCCCACACGCGCCCCCGTGGCCTCCAGCAACGGCTAGAAGCTCGCCGGTGCACGAGCCACGGTGCACCTCGCCCCCTTCTATTTAAGGCCACCCCCGAGCCTCCTCTCTACTCCTTTGCCTCTCTCTCCCTCCCGTGCACCCCCTGGACCGACCCACTCCTCTCCCCGCGCCCTCCTTGCACCTCCATGACCGGAGCCGAGCCGCCGGACTTCGGTTAAATTCGTGCAACCCGAGCCCCTCCTCTTCACCTCATGGCCTCAGAACACCTCCACCACCATCATGCGTATCTCCCCCGCTTCATTTCGTCCTCTCCGCGGCTGCAGCGCCATGCCCCAACCTCACCGTCGCCTCTGTCCGCCGCGGGCGATGCACCGCTCGCATCCCGCCACCCCAGCGATCGTGGCGCACCTCGACGGATGCAGCACGCTCTCCTGAGCACGCCGGTGTGCTGGTCGTCGACGGAGGTGGCCGGTGCCACCGGGGAGAGCGTCGGCGCCACTCGGCCTCGCCTCCTCTGTTTCCCGTCGCGCCGCGCGGGAGGTTGAAGATGACCTGTCGCTGGGGCCCGCGCATCAGCGACCCAGTGGGCGGGTCCACCCATTTAAGTGGAGACGGCTTCCGCTGTTACCGCCTCTCCCACGCGAAGGCGTATTTCCGGGAAGCCGCCTCTGACATGGCCCCTGCGCACGTGCGGCCAAGCCGCTGGGCCGGCCCAGTGGCGTCCTGCTGCTAAACCTCGCCCTGTGCGCCTCTTAAGGGTAAAGCCCTTGTCTGTTTCTTCCCTTTTTGTTTTTCCAGAAACTTGTAAAATCTCTCAAATATTCATATTACCTCCAAATTTGATGATTCAAATTTCTAGAGACTCCATAAGTCAAGATCTATTTAGTGAGGCATAGTGAACATTTTTACTGTGCTTGGGTTTCATTGTATACATTAATTAGGTCATTTATCCACATAAGTCCACTTCAAAAATCCATATTATATTCATTTCAATTCCAAATCCAGTGAAACCAATTTCTAAATGTTTCTAAAATCATGCCTGATTTAATGGGTGCTTTTGCTCATTTTTATAAAAAGGCATTCTGAAGACAACTTGTGGATCCATCAAATCCATTGATTCCATCATATTGAAATGTTTAGAGATATCCATTGATCCACTTCCAATGAAATCACCTTGGTCATTCCTCATATGACCAGAGGTATCCTAGAAAAGTCCAACTCATATTTTTAGAGCACTTTTATTTCCTGCCTTGTTGTGTTGCTTATTATGGTTGCTTTCGACGATAGTTGACGAAGTAGACGAAATGCTCGGAGTTGGACCAGAGATATTTGTGTTGGGGAGCGCAGTAATTTCAAAAAAATTCCTACGCACACGCAAGATCATGGTGATGGCATAGCAACGAGAGGGGAGAGTGCTATGTACGTACCCTCGTAGACCGTTAAGCGGAAGCGTTATAACAACACGAATCGACCGATCCAAGCACCGAACGTACGGCACCTCTGTGTTCAGCACACGTCCAGTTCGATGACGTCCCCCGGGCTCCAATCCAGCGAAGCGTCGGGGATGAGTTCCGTCAGCACGACGGCGTGGTGACGATAATGATGTTCTACCGGCGCAGGGCTTCGCCTAAGCTCCGTGACAATATGACCGAGGTGGAATATGGTGGAGGGGGGCATCGCACACGGCTAAGGAACGATCCGTAGATCAACTTGTGTGTCTATGGGGTGCCCCCCGCCCCCGTATATAAAGGGGGAGAGGAGGAGGGGGCCGGCCTAAGGGGAGGCACGCCCTAGGAGGGGGAAACCTACTCCAAGTAGGTTTGCCCCCTCCCTTTCCTATTCCAAGGAGGGGGAAGGAAGGAGTGGGAGAGGGGGAAGGCAAGGGGGGCGCCGCCCCCCCTTCCTTGTCCTATTCGGACTCAAGGGGAGGGGGCGCGCCTCTTGCCCTGGCCGGCCCCTCTCCTTCTCCACTAGGGCCCAACAAGGCCCATTACTTCCCGGGGGGGTTCCAGTAACCCTCTGGTACTCCAGTTTTCTCCGAAAACACCCGGAACACTTCCGGTGTCCGAATATATTCATCCAATATATCAATCTTTATGTATTGACCATTTCTAGACTCCTCATCATGTCCGTGATCACATCCGGGACTCCAAACAAACTTCAGTACATCAAAACTTATAAACTCATAATAAAACTGTCATCATAACGTTAAGCGTGCGGACCCTACGGGTTCGAGAACTATGTAGACATGACGTAGAACTATTCTCGGTCAATAAACAATAGCGGAACCTGGATGTTCATATTGGTTCCTACATATTCTACGAAGATCTTCATCGGTCAAACCGCATAACAACATACGTTGTTCCCTTTGTCATCGGTATGTTACTTGCCCGAGATTCGATCGTCGGTATCCAATACCTAGTTCAATCTCGTTACCGGCAAGTCTCTTTACTCGTTCCGTAATACATCATCTCATAACTAACTCATTAGTTACAATGCTTACAAGGCTTAGGTGATGAGTATTACCAAGAGGGCCTAGAGATACCTCTCCGACAATCGGAGTGACAAAACCTAATCTCGAATTATGCCAACTCAACATGTACCTTTGGAGACACCTGTAGAGCACCTTTATAATCAGCCAGTTACGTTGTGACGTTTGGTAGCACACAAAGTGTTCCTCCGGTAAATGGGAGTTGCATAACCTCATAGTTGTAGGAACTTTGTATAAGTCATGAAGAAAGCAATTGCAACATACTAAACGATCATGTTCTAAGCTAACGGAATGGGTCAAGTCAATCACATCATTCTTCTAATGATGTGATCCCATTAATCAAATTACAACACATGCCTATGGTTAGGAAACATAACCATCTTTGATCAATGAGCTAGTTCAAGTAGAGGCATACTAGTGACACTATGTTTGTCTATGTATTCACACATGTATCATGTTTCCGGTTAATACAATTATAGCATGAATAATAAACATTTATCATGATATGAGGAAATAAATAATAACTTTATTATTGCCTCTAGGGCATATTTCCTTAAGTCTCCCACTTGCACTATAGTCAATAATCTAGATTACATAGTAATGATTCTAACACCCATGGAGTCTTGGTGCTGATCATGTTTTGCTCGTGAGAGAGGCTTAGTCAACGGGTCTGCAACATTCAGATCCGTATGTATCTTGCAAATCTCTATGTCTCCCACTTGGACTTGGTCCCGAATGGAATTGAAGCGTCTCTTGATGTGCTTGGTCCTCTTGTGAAATCTGGATTCCTTTGCCAAGGCAATTGCACCAGTATTGTCACAGAAGATCTTCATTGGTCCCGATGCACTAGGTATAACACCTAGATCGGAAATCAACTCCTTCATCCAGACTCCTTCATTTGCTGCTTCCGAAGCAGCTATGTACTCCGCTTCACATGTACATCCCACCACAATGCTTTGTTTAGAACTGCACCAACTTACAGCTCCACCGTTTAATAAAAATACGTATCCGGTTTGCGATTTAGAATTGTCCAGATCAGTGTCAAAGCTTGCATCGACGTAACCATTTACGACTAGCTCTTTGTCACCTCCATATACGAGAAACATATCCTTAGTCCTTTCAGGTATTTCAGGATGTTCTTGACCGCTGTCCAGTGACCTACTCCTGGATTACTTTGGTACCTCCCTGCCAAACTAATAGCAAGGCACACATCAGGTCTGGTACACAGCATTTCATACATGATAGAGCATATGGCTGAAGCATAGCGAAATCCTTTCATTTTCACTCTATCTTCTGCAGTGGTCGGGCATTGAGTCTGACTCAACTTTATACCTTGTAATACAGGCAAGAACCCTTTCTTCGCCTGATCCATATTGAACGTTTTCAACACTTTACCAAGGTACGTGCTTTGTGAAAGTCCTATCAAGCGTCTTGATCTATCTCTATAGATCTTAATGCCCAATATGTAAGAAGCTTCATCGAGGTCTTTCATTGAAAAACTTTTATTCAAGTATCCTTTAATGCTATCCAGAAATTCTATATCATTCCCAATCAACAATATGTCATCCACATATAATATTAGAAATGCTACAGAGCTCCCACTCACTTTCTTGTAAATACAGGCTTCTCCAAAAGTCTGTATAAAACCATATGCTTTGATCACACTATCAAAGCGTTTATTCCAAGTCCGAGAGGCTTGCACCAGACCATAGATTGATCGCTGGAGCTTGCACACTTTGTTAGCTCCTTTAGGATCGATAAAACCTTCTGGTTGCATCATATACAACTCTTCTTCCAGAAATCCATTCAGGAATGCAGTTTTGACATCCATCTGCCATATTTCATAATCATAAAATGCGGCAATCGCTAACATGATTCGGACAGACTTAAGCATCGCTACGGGTGAGAAAGTCTCATCGTAGCCAACCCCTTGAACTTGTCGAAAACCTTTCACAACAAGTCGAGCTTTATAGACAGTTACATTACCGTCAGCGTCAGTCTTCTTCTTAAAGATCCATTTATTCTCAATGGCTTGCCGATCATGGGCAAGTCAACCAAAGTCCATACTTTGTTCTCATACATGGATCCCATCTCAGATTTCATGGCCTCTAGCCATTTTGCGGAATCTGGGCTCATCATCGCTTCCTCATAGTTCGTAGATTCATCATGGTCAAGTAACATGACTTCCAGAACAGGATTACCGTACCACTCTGGTGCGGATCTTACTCTAGTAGACCTACGAGGTTCAGTAGACACTTGATCTGAAGTTTCATGATCAATATCATTAGCTTCCTCACTGATTGGTGTATTTGTCACAGGAACTGATTTCTGTAATGAACTACTTTCCAATAAGGGAGCAGGTACAGTTACCTCATCAAGTTCTACTTTCATCCCACTCACTTCTTTCGAGAGAAACTCCTTCTATAGAAAGGATCCATTCTTAGCAACGAATGTCTTGCCTTCGGATCTGTGATAGAAGGTGTACCCAACAGTCTCTTTTGGGTATCCTATGAAGACACATTTCTCCGATTTGGGTTCGAGCTTATTTGGTTGAAGTTTCTTCACATAAGCATCGCAGCCCCAAACTTTAAGAAACGACAACTTTGGTTTCTTGCCAAACCACAGTTCATAAGGTGTCGTCTCAACGGATTTAGATGGTGCCCTATTTAATGTGAATGCAGCCGTCTCTAAAGCATAACCCCAGAACGATAGCGGTAAATCAGTAAGAGACATCATAGATCGCACCATATCTAGTAAAGTACGATTACGACGTTCGGACACACCATTTCTTTGTGGTGTTCCAGGTGGCGTGAGTTGCGGAACTATTCCGCATTGTTTCAAATGTAAACCAAACTCGTAACTCAAATATTCTCCTCCACGATCAGATCGTAGAAACTTTATTTTCTTGTTACGATGATTTTCCACTTCACTCTGAAATTCTTTGAACTTTTCAAATGTTTCAGACTTATGCTTCATTAAGTAGACATACCCATATCTGCTCAAATCATCTGTGAAGGTGAGAAAATAACGATATCCACCACGAGCTTCAACATTCATTGGACCACATACATCTGTATGTATGATTTCCAACAAATCTGTTGCTCCCTCCATAGTACCGGAGAACGGCGTTTTTCTCATGTTGCCCATGAGGCACGGTTCGCAAGTACCAAGTGATTCATAATCAAGTGGTTCCAAAAGTCCATCAGTATGGAGTTTCTTCATGCGCTTTACACCGATATGACCTAAACGGCAGTGCCACAAATAAGTTGCACTATCATTATCAACTCTGCATCTTTTGGCTTCAACACTATGAATATGTGTATCACTACTATCGAGATTCATCAAAAATAGACCACTCTTCAAGGGTGCATGACCATAAAAGATATTACTCATATAAATAGAACAACCATTATTCTCTGATTTAAATGAATAACCGTCTCGCATCAAACAAGATCCAGATATAATGTTCATGCTCAACGCTGGCACCAAATAACAATTATTCAGGTCTAAAACTAATCCAGAAGGTAGATGTAGAGGTAGCGTGCCGACCGTGATCACATCGACTTTGGAACCGTTTCCCACGCGCATCGTCACCTCGTCCTTGGCCAGTGCTCGCTTATTCCGTAGTCCCTGTTTCGAGTTGCAAATATTAGCAACAGAACCAGTATCAAATACCCAGGTGCTACTACGAGCTCTAGTTAGGTACACATCAATAGCATGTATATCACATATACCTTTGTTCACTTTGCCATCCTTTTTATCCGCCAAATACTTGGGGCAGTTCCGCTTCCAGTGACCAGTCTGCTTGTAGTAGAAGCACTCAGTTTCAGGCTTAGGTCTAGACTTGGGTTTCTTCTCTTGAGCAGCAACTTGCTTGCTGTTCTTCTTGAAGTTCCCCTTCTTTTTCCCTTTGCCCTTTTTCTTGAAACTAGTGGTCTTGTTGACCATCAACACTTGATGCTCCTTCTTGATTTCTACCTCCGCAGCCTTTAGCATTGCGAAGAGCTCAGGAATAGTCTTGTTCATCCCTTGCATATTATAGTTCATCACAAAGCTCTTGTAGCTTGGTGGAAGTGATTGGAGAATTCTGTCAATGACGCTATCATCCGGAAGATTAACTCCCAGTTGAATCAAGTGATTATTATACCCAGACATTTTGAGTATATGCTCACTGACAGAACTATTCTCCTCCATCTTGCAGCTGTAGAACTTATTGGAGACTTCATATCTCTAAATCCGGGCATTTTCTTGAAATATTAACTTCAACTCCTGGAACATCTCATATGCTCCATGACGTTCAAAACATCGTTGATGACTCGGTTCTAAGCTGTAAAGCATGGCACACTGAACTATAGAGTAGTCATCAGCTTTGCTCTGCCAGACGTTCATAACATCTGGTGTTGCTCCTGCAGCAGGCCTGGCACCCAGCGGTGCTTCCAGGACGTAATTCTTCTGTGCAGCAATGAGGATAATCCTCAAGTTACGGACCCAGTCCGTGTAATTGCTACCATCATCTTTCAACTTTGCTTTCTCAAGGAACGCATTAAAATTCAACGGAACAACAACACGAGCCATCTATCTACAACAAACATAGACAAGCAACATACTATCAGGTACTAAGTTCATGATAAATTTAAGTTCAATTAATCATATTACTTAAGAACTCCCACTTAGGCAGACATCTCTCTAGTCATCTAAGTGATCACGTGATCCAAATCAACTAAACCATAACCGATCATCACGTGAGATGGAGTAGTTTTCAATGGTGAACATCTCTATGTTGATCATATCTACTATATGATTCACGCTCGACCTTTCGGTCTCCGTGTTCTGAGGCCATATCTGCATATGCTAGGCTCGTCAAGTTTAACCTGAGTATTCTGCGTGTGCAAAACTGGCTTGCACCCGGTGTCGATGGACGTAGAGCTTATCACACCCGATCATCACGTGGTGTCTGGGCACGATGAACTTTGGCAACGGTGCATACTCAGGGAGAACACTTCTTGATAATTTTTAGTGAGAGATCATCTTAAAATGCTACCTACAATCAAAGCAAGATAAGATGCATAAAGGATAAACATCACATGCAATCAATATAAGTGATATGATATGGCCATCATCATCTTGTGCTTGTGATCTCCATCTCTGAAGCACCGTCGTGATCACCATCGTCACCAGCGCGACACCTTGATCTCCATCGTAGCATCGTTGTCATTTACGACATCTATTTCTTCTACGACTATCGCTACCGCTTAGTGATAAAGTAAAGCAATTACAGGGCGTTTGCATTTCATACAATAAAGCGACAACCATATGGCTCCTGCCAGTTGCCGATAACTTTGGTTACAAAACATGATCATCTCATACAATAAAATATAGCATCATGTCTTGGCCATATCACATCACAACATGCCCTGCAAAAACAAGTTAGACGTCCTCTACTTTGTTGTTGCAAGTTTTACGTGGCTGCTACGGGCTTAAGCAAGAACCAATCTCACCTACGCATCAAAACCACAACGATAGTTTGTCAAGTTGATGCTGTTTTAACCTTCGCAAGGACCGGACATAGCCACACTTGGTTCAACTAAAGTTGGAGAAAATGACACCCGCTAGTCACCTGCGTGCAAAGCACGGCGGTAATACTAGTCTCGCGTAAGCGTACGCGTAATGTCGGTCCGGACCGCTTCATCCAACAATACCGCCGAACCAAAATATGACATGCTGGTAAGCAGTATGACTTATATCACCCACAACTCACTTGTGTTCTACTCGTGCATATAACATCAAACCATAAAACCTAGGCTCTGATACCACTGTTGGGGAACGCAGTAATTTCAAAAAATTTCCTACGCACACGCAAGATCATGGTGATGGCATAGCAACAAGAGGGGAGAGTGCTGTCTACGTACCCTCGTAGACCATTAAGCGGAAGCGTTATGACAACACGGTTGATGTAGTCGTACGTCTTCACGAATCGACCGATCCAAGCACCGAACGTACGGCACCTCCAGGTTCAGCACACGTCCAGTTCGATGGCGTCCCCCGGGCTCCAATCCAGCGAAGCGTCGGGGATGAGTTCCGTCAGCACGACGGCGTGGTGACGATAATGATGTTCTACCGGCGCAGGGCTTCACCTAAACTCGGCGACGATATGACCGAGGTGGAATATGGTGGAGGGGGGCACCGCACACGGCTAAGGAATGATCCGTAGATCAACTTGTGTCTATGGGGTGCCCCCCGCCCCCATATATAAAGGGGGAGAGGAGGAGGGGGCTGGCCTAAGGGGAGGCGCACCCTAGGAGGAGGGGGAAGGAAGGAGTGGGAGAGGGGGAAGGCAAGGGGGCGCCGCCCCCCCTTCCTTGTCCTATTCGGACTCAAGGGGAGGGGGTGCGCCTCTTGCCCTGGACGGCCCCTCTCCTTCTCCACTAGGGCCCAACGAGGCCCATTACTTCCCGGGGGGTTCCGGTAACCCTCCGGTACTCCGGTTTTCTCCGAAAACACCCAGAACACTTCCGGTGTCCGAATATATTCATCCAATATATCAATCTTTATGTCTCGACCATTTCGAGACTCCTCGTCATGTCCGTGATCACATCTGGGACTCCGAACAAACTTCGGTACATCAAAACTTATAAACTCATAATAAAACTGTCATCGTAACGTTAAACGTGCGGACCCTACGGGTTCGAGAACAATGTAGACATGACCTAGAACTATTCTCGGTCAATAACCAATAGCGGAACCTGGATGTTCATATTGGTTCCTACATATTCTACGAAGATCTTCATCGGTCAAACCGCATAACAACATACGTTGTTCCCTTTGTCATCGGTATGTTACTTGCCCGAGATTCGATCGTCGGTATCCAATACCTAGTTCAATCTCGTTACCGGCAAGTCTCTTTACTCATTCCGTAATACATCATCTCATAACTAACTCATTAGTTACAATGCTTGCGAGGCTTAGGTGATGAGTATTACCGAGAGGGCCCAGAGATACCTCTCCGACAATCGGAGTGACAAAACCTGATCTCGAATTATGCCAACTCAATATGTACCTTTGGAGACACCTGTAGAGCACCTTTATAATCACCCAGTTACGTTGTGACGTTTGGTAGCACACAAAGTGTTCCTCCGGTAAACGGGAGTTGCACAATCTCATAGTTGCAGGAACTTTGTATAAGTCATGAAGAAAGCAATAGCAACATACTAAACGATCAAGTGCTAAGCTAACGGAATGGGTCAAGTCAATCACATCATTTTTCTAATGATGTGATCCCATTAATGAAATGACAACACATGCCTATTGTTAGGAAACATAACCATCTTTGATCAATGAGCTAGTTAAAGTAGAGGCATACTAGTGACACTATGTTTGTCTATGTATTCACACATGTATCAGGTTTCCGGTTAATACAATTATAGCATGAATAATAAACATTTATCATGATATGAGGAAATAAATAATAACTTTATTATTGCCTCTAGGGCATATTTCCTTAAGTCTCCCACTTGCACTAGAGTCAATAATCTAGATTACATAGTAATGATTCTAACACCCATGGAGTCTTGGTGTTGATCATGTTTTGCTCGCGAGAGAGGCTTAGTTAACGGGTTTGCAACATTCAGATCCGTGTGTATCTTGAAAATATCTATGTCTCCCACTTGGACTTGGTCCCGAATGGAATTGAAGCGTCTCTTGATGTGCTTGGTCCTCTTGTTTAATCTGGATTCCTTTGCCAAGGCAATTGCACCAGTATTGTCACAGAAGATCTTCATTGGTCCCGATGCACTAGGTATAACACCTAGATCGGAAATGACCCTACCTTCCTATGAGGGTTATGACGGTGGGAGTAGATAGGATGCTAAAGTAGTGCTACGCAAAAAGGGAAGGGAATATGCATGGTGATGGAGACAAAGTATTTTTAAAAGACTTTTTTGAAAACCCCGTCGGGTGACACTTATGCCCGAGGGAGATGATGAGATGGGTAACCACTTGATAACGAAGTGGTTTACGGAGGCAAGTGTGTGTTGTTTTCAAAACGGATTGGTTGAAGTTGCGACCGCTATTCCAACCTTACATGCGCAACCACTCTACCCTTATATGGGAAAGGGCATTATTTATTACCTAGACCGATACTAGCTTGGGGCCCGCATTACTAGTGACGGGAGAGTTGTTGGTGCGCTCTCTCGGGACGGGGTCGTGCCAGGTAGGGCGGCCATGACTGTTTTCACAGGGCACCGGACACACCGTTGGTACCCCGTGCTTGTGGTATGTGATGAATATGGGAGCGAGGCTCCACAACTTTAAGATGTGAAATGTTAAGAACAGGGGTTACTACCAATCGAGTGGACTCCATGTTAGTGTCGTCTAGGGAAAGGTAGTGATCGGGTGCTTACCCCGGGTACTTGAGGTATCGCAGGTCGTGGATGACACGGAAGTTCCCCGGATCTTGTGGGTAAAGTGTGCAACCTCTGCAGAGTGTAAAACTATTCGAATAGCTGTGTCCACGGTCAAGGACAGTTGGGTAACCGCTCTTGGGCTACGTCCACATGTTTACAAATCAGTGTGTGTGTGTTTGGATAAGTGGGAAGATATACTTGGGTCAAGTCAAGGGACTTGACGTGATTGAGATGGCTATTTATGTTGATATCTGTAACCTGTCCTCATGGTTACTTGAATTCTCCTGATGCATGTCTTACAAATTGTTGAACATGTCATTGCACTCAAAACTAGCTTTCTGCAAAAATTTACCTATATCATGTATTGTTGCATCTTGGACCAAAACATGGGTTGCTTGCGAGTACATTCAAAGTACTCATTGGCTTGCCACTTGTTATTTTATTGGCCATGCATGAAAGAACAGGATATAATGAAGAGTATCTTGGTGACGAACATGCGAGCTAGGACGCTTCCTAGTCAGAATGCCTGTAGGGTTAAGGCAGATGACATGGGTCCAAGTTGTTATTGAAGATTTCCGCTGCGATGATACACTCAAGACTTGACCATAATGGTTCTACTTGTGTAAAACGGTATGTATGGATGTAAGACTCTTGTTATTCAGCTTCTGTGTGTTCAGTGAGCATTGATCTCTGGGATCACTGTACACGTGCATTTGGTGATCTCGACTTACGAGTCAGGGTCCCCACAGAGCTGGTATCAGTGCCATCCTGACTGTAGGAAGCCTTAGTTATCATGGTCATTAGTTAGGGTAAAATATTTCCAAAACTACTACTAGTTTTCAAAACAATCTATACTTCTCTTCCCTTCTGAGTTTTATGTAAACTAAGATATACTTTCCTCTCCCCCTTCAAATTTAATGGTCGCTAGAATCCTTATGCCCTGACCACGGGATTCCTTGTAATCCTCGTGGATAATTTAGAAGGAAGACACCTTGCCAGACACTCACCCACCTCTTCTGAACACAAGATTGGCAACACCACAGCAAGATGATGCCAAGAGAAGGTACACCCTCAAGGAATGAGGACATGAAGACCAGAGGATGGTGGCACCTTTGAAATTGCCCAGGATTATGAAACCTTGGCCTATGATGACCAGGGCATGGGATAAGCAAGATCATGATATACATCGCTAGTAGAGCAACCCTGCCTATCATTGTTGCATCGGCAACCACCGGTGGATGAGAACCTAGCCATTTGGTCCGCCTCACTATAGTGAGCAGGAAAACAGTTCTCTTCATCTCCTGCTCTCGGTGACGATATTGTCAACAACACGTCTGACAGATTGGGCCTCTATTATGCCTTGTTAATGTCATTGCATAAAGGAGTGCCACCTGGAACCGCCAACACCTTAAAAAGACAAAAAGGGATCGTCGTGATTAAGAAGACAATAGAAGACCAAGTCAATGCCAGTTACGAGGAGCCGCCTTCACCCCATCACTTCAACAGGCGAGAAGTTGTTGAAGAATCTTCAGGCTCAACCCGGATTGTTTCATCGAACAACTACAAGAGACGTAGCAACACCTGAGGAAAACTTAGAAGACTGCATGAGGCACAAGGCACGACTACTGAGTCCGAGAACCCCTAGGGTAGGATGAGTCGTGTACCCCCTATGCGCAGTCGAGTCCGTATGATAGTTCGAATAGAACCATGATTGTGTGTTGCTTGTTTTTATTTGTTTGTGTTTTGATATAGGTCGCACTTTTGCCCTAGGGACAAGTATGCGACTATATCACCTTCCTTACCTTGCTTCTTCTGTTTGGCCCCTTTTGCACCTGTTTGTTTGCACTTGCACTATAGAACCCCCTTTAAGCATTCCCCTCCTCTATGCTACTTTTCCCTCTCATCTCTTTCCTCAACTGAAGACAAGCAAGACAATATCTCCAAGGATTCCACCTCGGCGACCAACAAGCACTGAAGACTTTTGCTACAACCTCCTCGACCAAGTACAACCCCGTATGTTTACACCTCAAGACTAGAACCCTATTCCTATACCCTTCAAGACTTCACGAGATACCCCAGCTCGAATCCTTAACCATAAACTTAACCTACGGAATTGCAAGAGAACTTGTTAAGCCTCCATAACCTTTGCTTATCACTGGGTTCATTATGGAACTAGTGGACATAGTGAACGAGCACATTATCATCCTAAGATAGCACCAAAACTGACAATGCCATAGGAAGGACCAATCTGAGGATATAGGAATAGAGGACAAATGACTTGATGAGTTTATATCAATGACTTGAGGAATTGTATGAGACTATTTGGTGGATTATGAGGCTTTGATGTTGGTAGATGAACTTGGTGGGATCATGAGTATAGATTAGCATAGCTTTCATTACCCCTGAGTAAATCAGATTTAATAGGACAATTATGATCGCAAGCTGAAATTCTTGGAAGTATTTGGATTTGTCTTAGGCAGGGGATATTGATAGGTGATAGTTGATATTACGATAATGACTTGGGGGAAAGTGTGGAAATTCTCGTTGGACACAAGATTTGGATTTAAATAGGTGATCCTAGTTGAATATAGATGCTGAGTAAGTCTACATGGTTCGGAGTAAATTGGATTTAGACTGATGATCTTGATCATGATACCATGTTTCCTGGAGGACAATAAACTAGGAGATTGGATTAATTGTCGGAGTTGATTTAGAGTTCTATATAAGCTTGACCTTGGAGTTTACATGACCATGATAATGGAAATTGGTGGACTGACTATAGTAAGGTAGTCTTCCCAGTATTTGTGGATTATAGGGTATTAGAAGATCGTGTGGAACACCATAGAGATTGGATTTGAAGGACTACTGGGTACATGTAATGATTGGTGTAGTTAATGGGTTGTTGGAGTTGATTCATAAGAAGGAAACAAGATTTTGGAGTGGCATACGACGTGTTTCCTTAGGATAGTGGTGCTTTATCTTAGACCTTGGAAGAACAGGCTGAGCACTTGGGTTGTCATGTTCAAGCTTAGCGGCTTATATGTTCTACCCATGGATTTTTAGGGGTAGACATACATATGAGTTTGGGGATTGTAGACATATATGATTCTGTTAGACCTCCTCTCGGGATCCATGAGGATATGAATCACATGAGTGATGATTGGAGTTGACCTATGCAAAGTGATGCTATCGGTGATATGATGTGATTTGTTTAAAGGATTAGATAGACTATTGGCATCTCAGAAACCGTGCTTAAAGATAAGATGACAAATGTTCACTCGCACACTAGAATCCTTGAAACCCTTAAGCCTTACGAAGCTACAACATGGTCGGATCAGGACCTTAGGGCCTTGACACTAGATCTAGAACCACCTTGGCCCACACTCAACAAGACCACCACTAATTCCCCAGCCTACTTTATGTACCCCGTGAACAAGTCTTCATGGAGTGCTTAGACAAGATAGTTGTCATCATCATTTGGCGACCTACTTGTCCACCCGAAGACGGAAGAAGAGCCGTTCAGCTAGTCCAGGAACATTTGAAGACCGCCATGCCAAGGAGGAAGAACAACCACCATCTTCAAGAAGTAAACCTCCGCATCGAAGACCAGGCATATCTGCAAGCCACTTCTCTCTAAGGAACCAAGCATTTCCATGACAAGGAGACCCACACCAGGATTCATCGGCCCCCTTCGAGATCACTCCAAGATTTAACAATCCCCTCTGAGATCACTACAAGGCAAAGAGAAGACAGTTACCAGCTGGAGTTGCCACCTGAGTTACCTGATGTGCACAACGCTTTCCATGCATCACAACCCCCCCAAGTGTTTCTAACTTCCTAGCTAGCCCGAGCACTAATAAGGACATTGACCACCAAGCCATTGACCCCTAGCCCAATCTAACCTACCGCGAGCTACCCATTAGCAACCTGGATCAAGAAGAGCGTCATACACGAAGCCACACCATCAAGTACTTCAAGCTCAATGGAGCACTACACGGAAGCAGAAGCGACATGAGGACTTGAAGACTACCCCAGATCAAAGTTTCTGTATCCCTTTCCGCGCCTAGTTTGGGAATCTCGGGGACGAGATTCTTGTAAGGGGGGTAGGTCTGTCACACCCTGATTTTCATGCCAGTACACTTAAGCTAACAATCATGATAAAATGTGGTTTGACAAAAACTTTCGAGTGTTTTGGACCTTGCCTTGATTGGTTTTTCTCTGCTGTTTGCAAGTGCTCTAAAAATCAAATAAATTCTCCAACCCTTATACTCCTTACCCTTGATCCAAAAACCTTGACCAATGATCATGCCATGTGTATAGGACATCAAAATATTTTTTTACAAAAATAATTTGGCCAAATAGTATTTTCAAAAAGTAGTTTTCCAAAAACCCCTGAATTGAGATTTGCACTGCAAGTACTTGATTTGGGGTGTGAAAAATATTTTCAAAAGGTATATTTGAAACCTATTAGATGTAGGACTCCCATAAACCACAAAAATATAATTTTAAAAGTTATTTTCCGATTTTAATTAAAAGCTTTTTCTTAAGGCCAGAAATGGTCTTTAATAGGGAAAAAAATATTTTATTGTTTTAAAAATATTTGACAAAAATCAGGGAAACTTAGTGGGCATATATTTCCCATATATAAGAGTTTCAACACATGGTCATGTTCAAAATATTGGTCAAATCCCTCAAAAACCCTTTCTGGATATTTCAAGCTTTTGAAATATTTACAAAGGAAATATTCTCCAAAAATTCCAAGAAAATTCTAGCATGTCACATATGACATGTTTGATGATCTGGACAAGTATCATGTCATGGAGAATAGCATAACATCATCAAATCCCCTCAAAACCATTTCTGTCCATTTTGAAGTTTGAGCAACTTTACATTGCCAAACATTTCCAAATATTCTCAAAACTTGTGAACATGCTCAAATGTTCTAATTATTCATCTAGACCAAGTGGCACAAGTTGGAGAACAAGTTATATTGATCAAAGTGCTCCAAAACCCTCTCTGACCAGAATCAAATTTGAACAACTTTGTACTAACAACTTTCTCTCCTTGACCCCAACTTTTGTGAGCATGTTCACATGACCAAATGAGGCCATTACACCAAGTGGTGCATCAAGGAGAAGTGATTTTCTCAACTAGATCTACACAAGTTCATTTCTGCTAATTTCTAGGGTTTACAAAAGTTGCATTGGGAACTTTGCCCAAATAAGCTCCAAATTGGTGGAAGGCCCTAGTTATATGTTCCATTTCACCCTGTGGAGTCTCATGGCAAATGGAGATCATCTACTTGCCCAAACTAGCATCAAACACCTTCTGCATTTTAACTAAAAACCCTGTTTGGGACTCTTCCACTAATCCAAATGAGTTCTCCTATTTACCACACCTCCTCCTAACCTCCCTCTACCTCTACCTCAAGTCAATGCTTATTCATCGAGGGGATGGAACCACCAATTTTCTATTCTGGACAGCCCCATCTCCACTCTTCTCCTTCCTCTCTCTTCACCCACTGCCACCCAAAGCACCCAAGGCCAAGATCCCTTCCTTAGCACCCCCCAAATGCTACTGGACATGCAAGGGAGCGCCCACAAGCATAGAAAATGGCCTGGACAGCCATATGGGCGCTCTGGAGCGCGCTTCAGTGCGCTCCCGCACTGTAGCCGCCCCCTGCCAACCGCCTCCGGCCACCTCGGGCCTCCCCAGCGCGCCCGACGAGGTGCCTCGGCGTCTGCGTCACGCTACCCCCTTGTCCCCCTCCTCCTTCTCCCTCCTTCTGCCTCCTCTCGCACGCACACCGGCCGCCCGAGCGCTCCAATGGGCAGCCTCACACGCGCGATGCTCTGGCCCTTCCCCGCTATCTCTCTTCTCTCCCCTCGCCCTAGACCAACCCCACGAGCACCCCAGACACGCCCACACGCGCCCCCATGGCCTCCAGCAACGACAAGAAGCTCGCCGGCGCACAAGCCATGGTGCACCTCGCCCCCTTCTATTTAAGGCCACCCCCGAGCCTCCTCTCTACTCCTTTGCCTCTCTCTCCCTCCCGTGCACCCCCTGGACCAACCCACTCCTCTCCCCGCGCCCTCCTTGCACCTCCATGGCCGGAGCCGAGCCGCCGGACTTTGGTTAAATTCGTGCCAACCCGAGCCCCTCCTCTTCACGTCATGGCCTCAGAACATCTCCACAACCATCATGCATATCTCCCCTGCTTTATTTCGTCCTCTCCGCGGCTGCAGCGCCATGCCCCAACCTCACCGTCACCTCTGTCCGCCGCGGGCGATGCACCGCTCGCATCCCGCCACCCCAGCCATCATGGCGCACCTCGATGGATGCGGCACGCTCTCCTGAGCACGCCGGTGGGCTGGGCATCGACGGAGGTGGCCGGTGCCGCCGGGGAGAGCGTCGGCGCCGTTCGGCCTTGCCTCCTCTGTTTCCCGTCGCGCCGCGCGGGAGGTTGAAGGCGACCTGCCGCTGGGGACACACGTCAGCGACCCAGTGGGCGGGCCCGCCTGTTTAAGTGGAGAAGGCTTCCGCTGTTACCGCCTCTCCTGCGCGAAGGCGTATTTCCGGGAAGCCGCCTCCGATGTGGCCCCTGCGCACGTGCGGCCGAGCCGCTGGGCCGGCCCAATGGCGTCCTGCTGCTAAACATCGCCCTGTGCGCCTCTTAAGGGTAAAGCCCTTGTCTGTTTCTTCCCTTTTTCTTTTTCCAGAAACTTGTAAAATCTCTCAAATATTCATATTACCTCCAAATTTGATGATTCAAATTTCCAGAGACTCCATAAGTCAAGATCTATTTAGTGAGGCATAGTGAACATTTTTACTGTGCTTGGGTTTCATTGTATACATTAAATAGGTCATTTATCCACATAAGTCCACTTCAAAAATCCATATTATATTCATTTCAATTCCAAATCCAGTGAAACCAATTTCTAAATGTTTCTAAAATCATGCCCGATTTAATGGGTGCTTTTGCTCATTTTTATAAAAAGGCATTCTCAAGACAACTTGTGGATCCATCAAATCCATTGATTCCATCATATTGAAATGTTTAGAGATATCCATTGATCCACTTCCAATGAAATCACCTTGGTCATTCCTCATATGACCAGAGGTATCCTAGAAAAGTCCAACTCATATTTTTAGAGCACTTTTATTTCCTGCCTTGTTGTGTTGCTTATTATGGTTGCTTTCGACGATAGTTGACGAAGTAGACGAAATGCTCGGAGTTGGACCAGAGATATTTGAAGACCTCGAAGACTTTGTTAAAACAGGCAAGCAGCCCTTTGACCATGTCTATGAAACCCTTTTTATGCATGTCATATAGCACCATGTTGTTGCTGCAACGGAATCATGATGAGGTGGTATCCACTTTGATGGTTGCCACCGTACTTCCTCGTTGATACTTGCATTGTGATGACCCTACCTTCCTATGAGGGTTATGACGGTGGGAGTAGATAGGATGCTAAAGTAGTGCTATGCAAAAAGGGACGGGAATATGCATGGTGATGGAGACAAAATATTTTTAAAAGACTTTTTCGAAAACCCCGTCGGGTGACACTTATGCCCGAGGGAGATGATGAGATGGGTAACCACTTGATGACGAAGTGGTTTATCGAGGCAAGTGTGTGTTGTTTTCAAAACGTATTGGTTGAAGTTGCGACCGTTATTCCAACCTTACATGCGCAACCACTCTACCCTTATATGGGAAAGGGCATTATTGATTACCTAGACCGATACTAGCTTGGAGCCTGCATTACTAGTGACGGGAGAGTTGTTGATGCACTCTCTCGGGACGGGGTCGTGCCAGGTAGGGCGGCCATGACTGTTTTCACAGGGCACCAGACACACCGTTGGTACCCCGTGCTTGTGGTATGTGATGAATATGGGAGAGAGGCTCCACAACTTTAAGATGTGAAATGTTAGGCACGGGGGTTACTACCAATCGAGTGGACTCCATGTTAGTGTCGTCTAGGGAAAGGTAGTGATCGGGTGCTTACCCCGGGTACTTGAGGTATCGCGGGTCGTGGATGACATGGAAGTTCCCCGGATCTTGTGGGTAAAGTGTGCAACCTCTGTAGAGTGTAAAACTATTCGAATAGCCGTGTCCACGGCCAAGGACAGTTGGGTAACCGCTCTTGGGCTACGTCCACATGTTTACAAATCAGTGTGTGTGTGTTTGGATAAGTGGGAAGATATACTTGGGTCAAGTCAAGGGACTTGACGTGATTGAGATGGCAATTTATGTTGATATCTGTAACCTGTCCTCATGGTTACTTGAATTCTCCTGATGCATGTCTTACAAATTGTTGAACATGTCATTGCACTCAAAACTAGCTTTCTGTAAAAATTTACCTATATCATGTATTGTTACATCTCGGACCAAAGATTGGGTTGCTTGCGAGTACATTCAAAGTACTCATTGGCTTGCCACTTGTTATTTTATTGGCCATGCATGAAAGAACATGATATAATGAAGAGTACCTTGGTGATGAACATGCGAGCTAGGACGCTTCCCAGTCAGAATGCCTGTAGGGTTAAGGCACATGGCATGGGTCCAAGTTGTTATTGAAGATTTCCACTGCGATGATACACTCAAGACTTGACCATAATGGTCCTACTTGTGTAAAACGGTATGTATTGATGTAAGACTCTTGTTATTCAGCTTCTGTGTGTTCAGTGAGCATTAATCTCTGGGATCACTGTACACGTGCATTCGGTGATCTCGACTTACGAGTCAGGGTCCCCACAGTTCATAAAGAACAGAGTAACGCATTAGGTAATATGACATGATGTAGAGGAATTAACTCAAGCAATATGATTAATACCCCATCTTTTTATGCTCAATGGCAACAATACAATACATGCCTTGCTGCCCCTACTGTCACTGGGAAAGGACACCGCAAGATTGAACCCAAAGCTAAGCACTTCTCCCATTGCAAAAAAAACCCATCTAGTAGGACGAACTAAATCGATAATTCAAAGAGACTTGCAAAGATATTAAATCATGCATATAAGAATTCAGAGAAGACCCAAATAATATTCATAGATAATCTGATCATAAATCCACAATTCATCAGATCTCGGCAAACACAATGTAAAAGAATATTACATCGAATGGATCTCCAGGAACATCAAGGAGAACATGGTATTGAGAATCAAAGAAAGAGAAGAAGCCATCTAGCTACTAGCTATGGACCCGTAGGTCTGAGGTAAACTACTCACGCTTCAACGGAAGTGTAATGGTGTTGATGTAGAAGCCCTCCGCGATCGAATCCCCCTCCGGCAGGATGCCGTAAAAGGCCCCTAGATGGGATCTCACGGGTACAGAAGGTGGCAGCAGTGGAAAAGTGGTTTCATGGCTCCTGATGTTTTTGGGGTATAAGAGTATATATAGGTGAAGGAACTAGGTCAGGGGAGCTCTAAGGGGCCCACAAGGCAGGGGGCACCCTACACCCCTGGGCACGCCCTCCACCCTCGTGGCCGCCTCGTTGCGTCTCTGACTTCATCTCCAAGTCTCCTTGTTTGCTTCTAGTCCAAGAAAGATCATCGCAGAACTTTCATCCCATTTGGACTCCGTTTGGTATTCCTTTTCTACGAAACTATAAAACTGGCAAAAACAAAAACTGGCACTGGGCCCTCGGTTAATAGGTTAGTCCCAAAAAATAATATAAAATAGCATATTAATGCATATTAAACATCCAAAACAGATAATATAATAGCATGGAACAAACGAAAATTATAGATACGTTGGAGACGTATCAATGACTCACATATTCAAAAGTTGATCAACTCCAAGGTTGGAACTGGGACATATCTGCTTGACAAAGAGCATCTAGCTCTTAGGACTAATTTTGAGGACAACGAGGTTGTCATGGATGCATCACATCCTACATGTGCTGAGGCCCAGGAGAAGATCGAGAAAGCAAATGCTGCAAAAATAGCAAAGATAGCAGTGCTCCAGATGCTTCAATAGCGAATCTCAAGACCAAGCAACATCAACTCACTTATCTGCTAAAGGATACTGTGAGGATTTAGAAGAGCTTGGCCACCTTGACTTAGAATCAGGAAAGCTTAGAGAGGATAATTGAGAGCAAGATGTATGACCTTGATGTGAAGGTCACATAGATTCAAACTATAGTAGAGAACCTTAGGGATGATGCTGAGGACAATGATCCTAGAACTACAATAGACAGGTTCCAGTCAGTGCCAAGGGCATAGAGGTCTGCTACTGAGCCAGTTGCAGATTTGAGGCCTGCTCATTCTTCTCCTACCACCACAACCCTAGTTGTTCCTCCAGTATCCACTCCTCCAGCTCCATAGACTTTAGTAGAAGCATTTGCAGACGCAATCATCTCAATGCCATCTACCCACACCAGAGCTACAAGGCAGAAGACCACTTAAGGAGCTCCCGGAGATCGTGCCTAGAGTGCCAAATAGCACTATACATTTTCAAACTTTTTGCTAAATTGTTGCCAAAGGGGGAGAAAGTGTATAAATCATAGGCTTCGAGAGACAGTGTGTTTTTGCTTTTGTTGGTTTTATTTGCATTGCTACTTGCTGCTTTGATTTGCTTGGTTGTTGCTATAATTTGTGTTATGCTCGTGAGATACTTTACGTGATCATGTGTTTGAGCATACTACACTTAATGTGTGCTTGCATGATTATATCTACGAATGTTTGTGTATGATCAATCACTTGTATCCTTTGTGATGAGTGCATGCTATTTAATTCTTATCATTTTGTTTGCTCCACCAAGTTGTATGTGACATGGAAGAGTGACCCATGATCCTAATCGATTGTGCATTTAGGGGGAGCTCTTGCTTATCACATACTTATCAAAGTGACGATGTATTTCATTCATATTATCATTTGTCGAAGCTTTGATCTATATGTTGTCATCAGTTACAAAAAAGGGGGAGATTGCAAGATAACTAATCCTCGGGTGGTTTTGGTAAGTCATAAAAACAAATAGCTCATTCAATTAATATCCATTCAAGTTTAATATTTCAGTAAGTTCAATGAATGACATTGGCATGGACTAGAGATGTGGACCCGTCAAAATGCTAAGGACACATATTGGCAAAAGCTCAAGACTCTTCTTTTATGTTTTAGTGATCCAAGATCACATTGAGTCCATATGAAAGCCAATACTATTAAAAGGATATGAAGTGTTGCTTAATGGCTTGCTTGCTCAAAATGCTTAGTGATATTGCTCCAAAGCCATCAACCACTTTCTCATTCCAAATATGTCAAAACCCTAAACTCCATCTCGGCCCCACCGACTCTTCCTATCCGGCTCGACTGAGTTCATGTGACATAGCCAGGGCCAGAAACCCTAACAGTTCGGTCACACTGGTACGGATCTCGGCCTCACCGAGATGCCTTGCCAAGTCTCTGTTGCATGTTGCAATTATTTTAGTCTCACCGAAATAGCGACCGGTCTCACTTAGTTGGCTTGATATTTGCTCTGTTGCCTTGTTGCCTCACTTCGGTCTTACCGAGTTGATGAAATTGATGCCACTAAGTTGATGTTTTCCCTAAGGCCTAGAACATCGGTCCCACCGAGTTGATCCAGCTGGTCCCACTTAGATTCCTAATGTTCACATTTTGAACTAAATCGGTCTCACCGAGTTCTTCTATTCGGTCTGACCGAGTTGGGTCAAATGTGTGTAACTTTTGGATTTTGTGTGGAGGCTATATATACCCCTCCAACCCCTTCTCCATTTGTGAGAGAGCCATCAGAACGTGCCTACACTTCCAACATACATTTTTTGAGAGAGAACCACCTACTCATGTGTTGAGATGAAGATATACTAATCCTAGCATAAGAAGCTTGATTTCTAGCCTTCCCCGGGTTGCATTCCACCCAAATCATCTTTCCACCATATCCAAATCTATGAGAGAGAGTTGAGTGTTGGGGAGACTATCATTTGAGCACAAGAGCAAGGAGTTCATCATCAACACAACATCTATTACCTTTTGGATAGTGGTGTCTCCTCGATTGGTTAGGTGTCGCTTGGGAGCCTCCAAAAAGTTTGTGGAATTGAACCAAGAAGTTTGTAAGAGCAAGGAGATCGCGTACTTTGTGAAGTTCTACCTGAGTGAGGCAAGTCCTTTGTGGGCGATGGCCATGGTAGGATAGACAAGGTTGCTTCTTCATGGACCCTTCATGGGTGGAGCCCTCCGTGGACTGACGCAACCGTTACCCTTCGTGGGTTGAAGTCTCCATCAACCTGGATGTATGATAGCACCACCTATTGGAACCACGCCAAAAATCTTTGTGTCATCATTGCGTTTGTACTCTCCAAACCCTTCCCTTTACCTTCATATGCAATGATTTACTTTCCGTTGCTACACTCTTAGAATTGCATGTGTAGGTTGATTGCTTGACCTGTGATAATTGCTAAAATCGACCCACAACTAAAATTGGGAAAAGGTTAGATTTTTATTTGGTCAAGTAATCTAATCACCCCCCTCTAGACCTACTTTCGATCCTACATTACCGGGTTATATTTTTAGCAACTACTTCTGTCGGTTAAAGTTATCACGGTTATTTTACATAAGTTATCTGGTCCACGAGACATATATTATCATGATATTTACAAAGAAGTTATCGGGATTATGTTTTTAACAACCTTTTTCCCAATCAAAGTTACTGTGGTGTATGTATCTAAGTTAGCAAGTCTGCAGTGTGTTTATTACCATCCTATTTATACAAAAGTTATCGGAGTTGTGCATTCAACAACCTTTTTCACAGGTAAAAATTTATCACAGTGTTTGCACCTATGTTATCACGTATGTGGTAGGTATATTACCGTGCTATTTTACACAAAAGTTATTGGCGGTATGTCTCCAACAACGCCACCCCTCTCTCTCTTTCAGAAGTTAGCGCGGTGTTTGTACCTAAGTTATCAGGTCTGCGATGTGTCTGTTACCATGCTATTTATAAAGAAGGTGTCGGGGGTATGAGTTCTAAATTTTTTTCTCTGGTTATATCTCCAACAACTTTTTCATCCGGGTTAAAGTAACCCCAGTGTTTGTGCCTAAATTATCAGTTCTGCGATGTGTCTGTTACCATACTATTCATATAGAAGTTGTGGGGGTGTGACGATGACATGTGATATGTCTACGTCGTATCTACTTTTCCTAACACTTTTCCACTTGTTTTGGACTCTAATTCCATGATTTGAATGAAACTAACCCAGACTGATGTTGTTTTCAGCAGAACTACCATGGTGTTGTTTTTGTGCAGAAATAAAAGTTCTCGGATTGGAACGAAACTTTGTGAGGAATTTTTATATGAATAAAGATAATTTCTGGAGCCAAGAACCACCGGAGGCGGGCACCTAGGTGGGCACAACCCACCAGGGCGCCCCCCCCTCCAGGCGCGCCCAGGTGGGTTTTCCCCACCAAGTGGCCTCGCAGACCTTGAAAACGACGCTATAAAATCACATTTTTCTAGAAAAAAATGGAGGAGAAGGAATTACCGCATTTCACAATACGGAGCCACCGCCACCTCATGTTCTTCATCAGGAGGCCAGATCTCGAGTCTGTTTGGGGCTTAGGAGAGGGGGGGGGGTCTTCGATCTTCGTCATCACCAACCCTTCTCCATCGCCAATTCCATGATGCCCACACCGGAAGTGAGTAATTCCTTCGTAGGCTTGCTGGTCGGTGAGGAGTTGAATGAGATTCATCATGTAATCGTGTTAGTTTTGTTAGGGCTTGATCCCTAGTATCCATTATGTTCTGAGGTTGATGTTGCTATGACTATGCCATGCTTAATGCTTTTCACTTTGGGCCCGGGTGCCATGATTTCAGATCTGAACCATTTATGTTATCATCATTATATCTATGTGTAGGATCGGAAGTATGTCTAGAGGGGGGTGATTAGACTACTTGACCAAATAAAACTTAACCTTTTCCCAATTTCAGTTCTTGGCAGATTTTAGCAACTTAGCACAAGTCAAGCAATCACAATACAATTAAAGGAAGCATGCAAAGAGTATATGAGCAGCGGAAAGTAAAACATGCAACTTCCAAGAAAGTAAATGGGAGGAGTTTGGTGGGAACAAACGCAATGTTGACACGGAGATTCTTCGCGTGGTTCCGATAGGTGGTGCTATCATACATCCACGTTGATGGAGACTTCAACCCACGGAGGGTAACGGATGCGCGAGTCCACAGAGGGCTCCACCCACGAAGGGTCCACAAAGAAGCAACCTTGTCTATCCCATCATGGCCATCGCCCACGAAGGACTTGCCTCGCTAGGGTAGATCTTCACGAAGTAGGCGATCTCCTTGCCCTTACAAACTCCTTGGTTCAACTCCACAGTTTTGACGGAGGCTCCCAAGTGACACCTAACTAATCTAGGAGACACCACTCTCCAAAAGGTAATCGATGGTGTGTTGCTGATGAACTCCTTTCTCTTGTGCTTCAAATGATAGTCTCCCCAACACTCAACTCTCTCTCACAGATTTGGCTATGGTGGAAAGATGATCTGAGTGGAAAGCAACTTGGGGAAGGCTAGAGATGAATATTCATATGGTAGGATTGGAATATCTTGGCCTCAACACATGAGTAGGTGGTTCTCTCTCAGAAAATGAGTAGTGGAAGTGCAGGTTTTGTTCTGATGGCTCTCTCCTTGAATGAAGAATGGGTGGAGGGGTATATATAGCCTCCACACAAAATCTAACCGTTATGCACAGATTCCCAAACTCGGTGGGACCGAATCAACAAACTCGGTCAGACCGATTTAGGAAAAATGTGAACGTTAGGATTTTCGGTGGGACCGATATAGTCATCTCGGTGGGACCGATATGCTAGGGTTAGGGCATAATGTAATCTCGGTGTGACCGATTGCATAAACTCGGTGGGGCCAATTTTAGCAATAGGTACACAGAGGGTTGGTCAGGCAAACTCAGTGGGACCAATCCACTCACTTTGGTTAGATCCAAGTGTTATGAAAAGGAAACAGGCAGTTTGCAATGTAGCCTCGGTGGGACCGATTTGCTCATTTCGGTGAAAACCGAAATGTTACAAAGGGGAAACAGAGAGTTTGCAATCCCATCTCGGTGAGACTGAGATCCCTATCGGTGAGACCGAAGTAACTAGGGTCTGTGGCGGTGGATATGTCAAGTGAAACTCGGTGGCGCCAGATATATCAAATCGGTGGGGCCGAATTTGACTTTTGGGTTTAGGACACATGTGGAAATGAGGAAGTGGTTGAGGGTTTTGGAGCACATCACAAAGCATTTTGAGCAAGTAACTCATTAAGCAACACCTCATCCCCTTTTAATAGTATTGGCTTTCCTATGGACTCAATGTGATCTTGGATCACTAAAATGAAAATGTAGAGTCTTTAGCTTGTTGCCAATATATGTCCTTTGCATTTTGAGGGGTACACATCTCTAGTCCATGCCATGCCAAACATTGAAGTTTCTGAAATGATTATCTTGAAGTAGCATTAGTTCAATGAACTATATGTTGTTAAGAATTACCAAAACCACCCAGGGATTAGTTCCACTTTCAATCTCCCCCTTTTTGGTAATTGATGACAACATATAGATGAAAGCTTCGACAAATGATAATAAGAATTGAAGTACATTGTCTCTTTGAGAAGTATGCGATAAGTAAGAGCTCCCCCTATATTTGTGCATTGTTAAAATTTGCTTTGGACTGCAAATGCACAATCTGTTAGGATCATGGGTTACTCTTCCATGTCACATACATCTTGGTGGAGTGCTCAAAATGATAATAGATAAGAACAAGCACTCATCACCAAGGGAAAGTGAATGATCATACATGAGATAGATAATGTCAACATCCAAGCATAAGCATAAAGAGTGATATGATCAAGCACATGATGATACAAAGTATCTCACACATGCAAACATAATGTATCTCAAACAGGCAAGCAAAGCAAATAAGTAGCAAAAGAGACAACTCTCTCTCCCTTCGAAGCCTATGATCTATACACTTTCTCCCCCTTTGGCAACAAGTTACCAAAAAGCTTGAAAATGCATAGTGCTATGCGTCTCTCTAGGCTTGATCCTCTGGAGGTGGTGTTGAGATGACTCCAAGGAAGAATGCTTCTATAGATGCTGTTTGAGCTGGAGGGGTTTCCACTGGAGGGGCAACAGGAGCTGTGGGAGCTTCGGCTGCAGGTGCTGAAGTTTTAGCTCTAGTGTCTGTCACAGGCACTGTTGTAGACCTCTATGCCCTAGGCACCCTGTGGAACACCTGTGTAGTAGCTTTGCCCTTTCTCTCCTAAGCTTCTTCCTGGAGTTCTTCAAAAACTGTCTAAATCTCAGTTACTTTCAAGTCCAGATCATAGAATTTTGTCTCTGTTATCCTCTCCAAGCTCTCTTGGTTCTGAGTCAGGGTAGCTAGTTCTTTCTCAACCCTCGGGATTGATTGAATCGGAAACCTAGGCTGGTCTTGTTTGGACTTGAGAAAGACTTCTGAAGCCTCTGTCGCACCTTGGCATCTTTGCTGCTTTTGCTGCCCTGGCCTTCTCCTTCTTCTCATGAGCTGCAACCGAAGATGAATCATTAGTATCCATGACAACCGTGTTGTCCTCAAATTCAGGCAGCAAAGGAAGGTGTTCTTTGTCCAAAAGATACACTCCTTGCTTCATCTTGGAATTGATTAGCTCTTGGATGTGTGGAGCATATCCACAAGATCTCTTTTGGTCAGCTGATGTCCTTTTGATTGTCTCAACAATCAAGCTCATGACTTTGAACTTTTGTGGCACAACATCAAACAATTGCAGCAAGTTGATGGAATTGCCCATGATCATCCTGTGATCTCCATATTTGGGCAACAAAGTGCGCCTCAAGATAGTGCTTATAGGGGCCAAACCAGATAGCAGATAGTAGACTGATCCAAACTTGTTTGTTTCTAAGGCCTCATCTGGAATTTCCTTATACATATTGGCCATGGTGTTGTGATCCTTCTTCCTCTCAACATACACATCTATTTGATGTTCTTCTTCTTCAGGGGCATTTATGAGCCTAGACCACTCATCAACAGTTGATTGGTGCCTCTGCCCTTCTGTCATCCACACAATTCTTCCATCTGGATAGAAGTGAGCTGTTGAGTAGAATTGCATAATGAGCTCATCATTCCATTTCGTGAGCTTCTGACCACCAAAGTCATCAACACCATTAGCTTTGAACCTTTCATGCACTCTTGGAAAATGATCAGCATTAGCATCAATGAATTTCCAGTCCACCCATCTCATATCACTGACTATGGGCTTCTTGTCCAGCAATACTGTCTCATAGAAATCCTGTTTCTCTTTGGTGTGGAACATGTAGTCCACTGTAGTCCTCCTCCTCACAGCATAAGGATCAACTTGTCTCCACTTCCTAAGACCATCATCCTTTCTTTCCTTCATATTTTCAGCCACTGGGTGACTATCATTGTGGTCTGGAATCTTGGGCTTGAGCTTTCTAAGCACTTGGGCTTTAGCTTCTTCAACAGCTTCAGGCACTGGGGCCTTGTTCTTCTCTGTTGCAGGTATGTTTCTGGTACTTCTCTTTGGATCTTGAGATGGAGCTTTGGGGGCTTTCCTGGGCTTTGAAGGAGCTGCCCCAGACTTGATGGCATCCCCCATCGGCTTCTGTGCCTTTGCAGGAGGTGCTTGAGCAGCAACCTCTTCTTCCTCTTCCTCTTCATTTTTAGAATCCTTCCTCATTAAAAGATTTCCAATCACTCTAGTTGTTGTTTTTCTGACCCTCTTCTTCCCTTCATCACCTGCTTTTGGCTCATGTGAGAAGACCATAGTTTCCTGAGTGGAAGTTCTGGCCTTTGACATGGGAACTCTCCTGGAAGGTGCCTTCTTCTGCATTCCAGGTTTTGTTGCAGCAGCAGTTCCATATTCCATTTTCAGCACTTTCTTCTTGGAGCTAACTTCCTCCACAGCAGCCACATAGTCCTCATCCTTTGAATCTGAGGTTCTCTTCGTCCTTGTCCTTGTTGCTGCCTTGGGAAAGTTGCTTGGAGTGCTCCTGCTGCCATCATCAGAGCTGCTATAGGGACTAGTGCCCTCACTCATGTGCACTTGCTCTTCTGATTTGTTCTGGCTATCACTCTGGTCAGACATTCTGCACAGCAAACTGAGAACTGTCCCTGTGAATAGATGTATATGAGGTAGAGTAGATGAGCATCACAAAGTGTAGAGTTTTTGCAAAAAGAATGAGTCAAAAACGTAGTTTTAGTTTTCTACAGGAAGCATTTCGGAGCTACCGATTTGTAAAACTCGGTGACACCGAAGCAACTTTGGAGTCTAAACATGTGGAATTGGTTAGACCAAGGCATAGTTTGGTGACTCCAAGCTTGCTAGGGTTTCACAAAGTAATGGTATCGGTCACACCGATTTGCAATTTTGGTCAGACCGAAAATCTCTTGTGCTTTGGCCTAAGCCAAATTGGTGGAACCGATTCCTACAACTCTGTCGGTCCGAGATGAGTCTGGTGGAAACCTAAACCTAAATTTTTAATTCAACTCTGTCTCTATGGATGGATCGATCTCATACGTGGAATAGAACATGGCACTGACCTTGTGCATATAATTGGAAGTAAAAGGAGTGCACAAGGGGTCGAACTCATACCCTAGTTTGGCGATGAGTTCGCTATGGCGACAACGGTGGCGAAGAAATCCGTTGACGGTGGCGGAGACCAGCAGCGGGAGGTCACTGGCGATGAGGTGACGATCGGGAGACTCGAAAGGCAGAGCAGGACACGCCCGGGCGACAGGGTTTTGAAGTGATTTCCAAAATCTGGCCCGTCAGTATTTATATCCTGACACTGTCGGTGTGACCGAGTGGAACAACTTGGTAGAACCAAGACGCAAAATCGCAAGCGGTTACTGCAACTCGGTGAGACCAAAAGGTTCTAATCGGTTGCGCCGAGATTGAAACTTGATCAACCCAGTGAACTCGGTGTGACCAAAATGGAGGAGTTGGTCAGACCGAAATACACAGTTAGGTTTTGGAAGTTTTAAGTCTATGACAAAACGGGACTCCGAGTGCTCCTCACATAGAGGGTTTGAATTTGACTTAGATCAAACTTTGTGATGTAGCATGAATAGAGTTTGAGAAGAGAAAAGCATAGATAGCTAGAGGGAGTTCTTAGGCATTCTTGTCCATCCATTTGGCACAAAGAAGAAATCTCAAACAATCAAAGCAACAAATGGATGTCCTTGAATGAGAAAAAGTATGCAAGCAACATGCTCACACAATAAAATGGCAACTGAAATATGTGGCAAATCATGCACAATCACTCTAGCATATATCAAGGAATTGGTGATGACTAGGTCATCTATATACAAGTATATTGACTTAGGAGTCAAACGAGAACATTTGATCATAGGTCATACTCATGGTTTAAGCACAAGTGGGGTTACCACTTTGACATAAAGCATTGTTGTGTTCACACCATTAGAGTTGCTTTAGCTCAATTCTTAGAGTGAAGCTCCCCCTAGATGTGATATTCCCCCTAAGAGGGATCAAGTAACCTTGGGTTTTGTCGATGATGACTTCATGTAGATATCGAAGATGTGGATGCTCATTGTTAATGTAGATCATTTGAAGCGATCCATTGGAGTGAGTTGCACTTTCAATACCTACATGGGCTAGTCCCACAAGGAACAAACAAGGATATCCATATACATTGAGTGAAGCACACATGTGATGATGTCCATGAAAGCATTAGGTTACCTTGTCCCTTGTGACTCCTTGAACTAGTGCAAGATGTGGAAGTTGTTTGCATTTCTCCTTGCCAAAAATATATGAGTGAAGTATGTTGGTGGAGTCACCCTCAAGAACTCTCTAGTTCTTCTTCTTCGGGATCCACATCATATTGATGGGAATCCTTGGAGTTGTAGATGTACTTGATGAAGTAGAACTCGATGTAGTCTTGGGAACCCACTTGACGAGGGCCTTCGGAGCATCTTCAAATGCATCAATCTCTTCTTGAAGCTTGTGCTTGCCTTTTAGCTTGTGTCCCCTTGAAGGAAGTAGGGTCATACTTCTCTTGTTGAGGAACAAACTTCTTCTTGGGGTATTTATGTTCTTCCCACCCAACTCCATTGGCATTGAACTTTCGTTCAAAACCAACACCTTGATTCTACCGGTGCCTTCCTTCCTTGCGTACAATTTCCTCAAATTGCTTACTTCCGGCAAGGCTTTTGTAAACACCTTTCTCTATGATTCCCTTCAATAAGCTATTTTCTTGCTCAAGTGTAGCTTGGCTAAAAGAATCATTAGTAGAATCAAGATAACTACTAGAAGCAACAATATTGGATTTAGCATGATTATTGTTACTACTAGAAGAAGAATCTTTCTTGTTCTTTTTGCTAGACTTTACTTGTGGCATGTAAGTAGACAAGAGTAAATGCTTGGCAATGTAAGAAGAACTTTTCTTCCGAAGATCATCATTGATGGCCTTTTTGAACTCATGCTCTTGCTCAAGATTGAGTTTTTTGAAGCGTAACTTCTCATGAGTTTTTAAAAGTTCTCGATGATCTTCTAAAGTAGTTTCATGAGCTAACTTAAGAGTGTTCTGTTCCTTAGTTAGATGCTCAATCTTCTCCTTATCATTGTCATTCATTTTAGCATGATTAATTGATGTTTCATCATAGTATTCATCACTAGAAATGTCAACAAGTAAATCATCATCACCTAGCAAGTCATCTTCATCACTATTGAAATCAACATACTCGGGGTGTGTTACCTTGGGGCCTTTAGCCATGAAGCATCTCCCAATTCCTTCATTTGGTGAGTCAAATATGTCATAGGAGTTGGTTGACACAAGTGCTAGACCGGCAACACCTTCATCTTATTCTTAAGTATATTCGGAGTCAGAGTGATAACTTCTCCCGGAGTGGTGTTCGGAGTTGGAGCCGGATAGCCATTCACCCACATGAGCTTGATGTCTTTGTTTTGTGTAGCTCCTTGATGACTTGTCCTTCCTTTCTAAATCCTTGCTTCTTCGAGAGGTTCTTCATTCATAACGATCGTCTCTACTCCTTCTCTCTCTTGGAGGTGATTCTTCCCTTTTGCTTCTTCTTTTAGGTGAGTCTTCTCTTCTTTTATAGGGAGCCGTACACTCATTGGATTAGTGTTCGGGTCTTCCAAAATTGTAGCAGTTTTGCTCACGACTAGAAGATCTTTTGTCATTGTAGGACCTTGACTTGGAACTTCTTTCCTTACTTCTACTCTTGTAGAATTTGTTGAAGTTCTTCACCGTTAAGCTCAGTTCTTCATTGAAGGCTTGTTTCTCACTTGATGATGTAGGAGCATCACATGAGGCTTTGTAAGAACCACTAGACTTGTTGTGAAGCTCTTATTTGTCCTTGAGTGACATCTCATGAGCAACAATTCTTCCAATCACTACAGAAATCAGCTACTTTGCCATCTGCCGTGGCAGACGGCAAAGGCATGAATGGCGGACGACAAAGGTCTTTGCCGTCTGCCACGGACATCAAAAGTGGACGGCAAAGAAAGGTCCGGTAAAGAGCTACGCTGCCGTCTGCTTTTGGTGGCTGACGGCAAAGGGGCCTTTGCCATCAGCAGCGGACGACAAAGAACACAGACGGCAAAAATTTTGCTGTTAGTCCATTAGGTGGCTAACGGCAAGACTTTGTCGTCCGCCGCTGACGGCAAAATTTGTCCTACCTTTGCCGTCCGCCGCTGACGATAAAATTTGTCCTGCCTTTGTCGTCTGCCACTGTAGGCAAACCGACTAAATGGTTCGGCTCCCAGGAAGCACAGTTGGCTGCCACGTGCCTTATTTGCCGTCCGCGGCTGTTGGCAAAGAGCCCATTGCCGTCGGTGGCGGACGGCAAAGAGCCTGCATATTGGCTCTTTTTTTTTCTGTTTTTTTAAATCCAACAATTTTCATAGCAAATATATATGACATATATAGATATATTTCACAGGGCTATTTAACAACACATAAGTTACATCGTACATGCATATATAGTTCCATCCATTCATACATAGCAAGTTGCACATACACATAAGTTGCAACAATTAGGAAGTTGCACATACATATTACAATGCAAAGTTTCATCAAGATAGCAAGTTCCATTGTAGCAAGCTAGAAGAATACTAGAAGAGAATGAAATAAAAAACAAGCACTCCATCATAGCAAGCTAGCTTCCAAGAAGTGAATGAAATCTGCAAAATGGCAAATAAGAAAGTTAGGAAAAGGTGACTAGAAGAAGAAGACTAGAAGAAGAAGCACGCCATCGTTTGTGAGGTAACTTAGGTGAAATGGATTGTTTATGAGCTAACTTAGGTAAAATGCATCATTTTAGAGCTAACGTAGGTAAGATGGGTCATTTTGGAGCTAACGTAGGTAAAATGGGTTATTTTGGAGCTAACGTAGGTAAAATGGGTCATTTTGGAGCTAACATAGGTAAAATGGGTCATTTTAGAGCTAACGTAGGTAAAATGGGTCATTTTAGAGCTAAGGTAGGTAAGATGGGTCATTTTGGAGCTAACATAGGTAAAATGGGTCATTTTGGAGCTAACGTAGGTAAAATGGGTCATTTTAGAGCTAACGTAGGTAAAATGGATCATTTTGGAGATAATCTAGGTAAAATGGATCATTTTGGAGATAATCTATGTAAAATAGGTCATTTTAAAGCTAACTTGGGTAAAATGGATCATTTATGAGCTAACTAAGGTAAAATGGGTCATTTTGGAGCTAACTTAGGTAAAATGGATCGTTTATGAGCTAACTAAGCTAATTATGCCTTTTTTTACATAAGTAAGCTAAGTACATGTCATTATTGAGCAAACCTAGTTAATTAAGCATATTATAACTAACTTAGGTCATTTTGGAGGAAACAAAGCTAAGTATAGATCGTTTTAGAGCTAACTTAGGTAAAATGGCTGGTTTTGGAGGTCAGTAAGCTTATTAAGTCATTTTGGAGGAAAAGAAGCTAACTCTAGGTCATTAAGGTAAGAATATTGGAGGAAATAAAGCTAAGTCTAGGTCTTTAAGCATTCGTTAAGCAAAAAACTAGAGAAACTTACCTTGATCATGGAGGTGTAGGAGCGGGCTGGCTCGTGCCAGTAGCTGGAGAAGGATCGTGTGATGCTTGTGTGGAGTTACGCTGCAGCAAAGATCATTTCCAATGTCTCATTAGCATGATGACACTCAAATGTTAAGACTAGCAAGTAACGTCCATTCAAATTAAACTCACCGTGGTCTCAGGACCAATATCTGGATCAATGGCTATGGAGCCACGAGACCTCCCGCCACCAGATATCATCACCTGCTCTGGATCAATGGGAATCTGGATCGGGTTAAACTCCTCCCCTTTCCTCGCCTTCCCCTTGACTTGCTTGTAAGAGGCAGCATGGGCCATGTCATACAGGTCGTACCCCTCTGGCACCTTATCCGTCTTATTGTAGCATGCCTGAAAGAGAGAAACACAGTAAATTAGTAATTAAAGGGCTCAAGCTATCATGATGAATGAATTGCATTAATCATGAAGCAAACCACATACCCAGTTCCGCCCGAACTGATATAAGCTGGAGCTACCTTGATGGTGTGGCACACCTTCAATTTGGGCACGTTTGTCCTTGGCCTCATTCGACTCCCCTTCCATCTTTCAACACCTGCCATGACAAAGAGTAAATGAAATTAGTACAACATAAAAAAATATACCTAGAAGACTTCTCGCCCATACCGTTGTTGTCGGCGTTCTGGGAACGGGGGTCCCCAGACTTGCCTGCCTGCGGCCCGCGGCATGGCTCAAAGGAGGCCCAGCATAGCCCATCTTCATCAACGCAAGCTCAAGACCCTCGCGAGGGGCCAAGCCTTGCGGGGCGGACGACAAGGAGCTTCCTCAGGTACGGCCTCGTCAGGCTGGCTCATGAGGGGGCGGAGAGTTCAAGGCAGGGTACCACGCGAGGTGCCCGTGACGCAAGCCATGACGACCAAGGGCGCCAGTCGGGTGCCAGCCCGTGCAGTGTCCTCCTTTCCTCTTTGGTGCAAAGGCAGCAAGCGCAGGCGAGAGCATCAAGCAAAGGCGTCCATTTCGGTGCAACGAGACCAAGACCAGCCCAACGGCTGGAAGGAAGTCATTGTGGAGCCCAAGCCGGCGTCATCACCAGAGCCTTTGACAGGCGAGGACCAACTTTAGTCAGGATAAGTGTACCTGTTGTTCCCCTTCAAAATGGCCAATTGTTGGCCCCCTTCCCGCTCAATATTTGGGAAGAGGCCCAGGGCCTTTGCCTATAAATAGGACTAGCCACCCCCTGGGTAGGGAGGCGAGACCGGAGAGGAAAGAACAAGGATAGGAAGACACACAGAGAGAGAGAGACTGCACTCCCCCTAGCAGTTCGTCGCACCAGCCAAGAACAGACCCATGCGAGGCTGTTCTCCCTTTGTATTGTTCATCATCCAGCCCAAGAGGCAATCCACCACACCACACACTGGAGTAGGGTATTACACCAAAATGGTGGCCTGAACCAGTATAAATCTTGTGTCTCTTGTGCTGTTCAGTTTGGTAGTTAGATCTTACCGATTCGGCGAGGAGCGAGCCGGCAGAGGGTTGAATCTCCGCGCGCACCCCAGAGTTCGAACCTCAAGGGTCTTCCGGAACCCGAAATCTGACTGAGGGATTCCTGGACTAGGGGGTGTCCGGACAGCCAGACTATCATCGTCCGCCGGACTCCAAGACCACGAAGATACAAGATTGAAGACTCCGCCCCGTGTCCGGATGGGACTTTCCTTGGCGTTGAAGGCAAGCTTGGCGATACGGATATGTAGATCTCCTACCATTGTAACAGACTCTGTGTAACCCTAGCCCTCTCTGGTGTCTATATAAACCGGAGGGCTTTAGTCCGTAGGACATAACCTCCATTACAACAATCATACCATAGGCTAGCTTTTAGGGTTTAGCCTCCTTGATCTCGTTTTAGATCTACTCTTGTACTACCCATATCATCAATATTAATCAAGCAGGACGTAGGGTTTTACCTCCATCAAGAGGGCCCGAACCTTGGTAAAACATCGTGTCCCTTGTCTCCTGTTACCATCCGCCCAGACGCACAGTTCGGGACCCCCTACCCGAGATCCGCCGGTTTTGACACCGACGTTGGTGATTTCATTGAGAGTTCCTCTGTGCCGTCACCGATAGGAAGGATGCCTCCACCCGTCTTCAAGGACGGTATTTTCGCCAAAGGGGCCTTGGCCACCGGCCAAACTATCCGGCTAGGTGGATTTCTTATGACCGCCTGTCCGGCCACTGCTTCGACAATGACTTCTCAAGTCATCAAAAGCAATCTTCGCGTCAGCTCGGAATCTGCCGAGCAGCTGGATCCAATAGAGCTCTCGTCTGTCAACGAGCTCTTGGATCGCATCGCCGCCCTGGGAGTCGCTACAGACTACAATCAGACTGGGCTTAAAACCGATCTGAGAGAGATTAACTCTCCCCAGGTCACCCACCACGTCGCAGTGGTAGAGGAACAATGCGGCGACCCATCTCCTATATTGAAAACTAGTCATGTCCGGGCTCCCGAACCCTCCATGCCGGCCTCCCGCGGAGGGACGGACTTCGATCAAGCACTGAACTTAAAGTCAGGCATCGGACCGGACTCGTTGGACAACGTCCACCAATCCAAGCTTCCGAATTTGGAAACTTCCCGGCCTTCAAGCCTCGAGACGGGTAGGGTTCCAGACTTAATTCCACCCACCCGCCCAGACATATGCGATCTATCTCTAATCCGGCAAGAGCCTGCTAAAACAGTACATCACTACTGGGCCAGATTCCTCCTGGTCATGGATAGGATAAAGGACTGCCGAGAGGAAAACGCAATCTCAATCTTTTGCAATAATTGCACGGATAATGGAATGTTGAACGCCGTCAGCCGTCGTAAAATTACACGCTTCGCCAACCTGGCGTCCATAGTACGAAAGTACTGTGCGATGGAGAGTTTCCGGAAAACCGAAAATAATTTTTGGGACAATCCGGCCCCAACCCTAGTCCGCAACAAAAGGGTGCATTACACTCAGGCACCAGATACAAAAACCAAAAAGCAAAAACCCCATAGAGGGCACGGAACCGTACTGGAGGGATGGCTTATCGGACCCTGTAAAATTCATAGTACAAAAGGCGCTGTCCCAACACATAGCCTTCGAGCATGTTGGATATTACGGCAGGTGGCCAAAAGTGGCGAGGAGCTTCTAGCCCCAGAAAACCACTCAATACTGGTACAGTATCAACAGTCTTCGAGACTTTCGCATCAAATAATATGCGAAAACGAACAATCCGCAGCCTCGCCGAAGTCTACCAAGTAGCAACAACAAATGCATGGAGCGACACAGCCATCACCTTCAACGCCAGCGACGAACCTAAATTCCGAACAGCCCGAGCACCAGCCGCACTAGTACTTAGTCCAATAGTGGATGGCTTTCGACTTACAAAGGTCCTCATGGATGGCTGCAGCGGATTAAACCTCATCTATGAGGAAACTCTTCAAAAAATGGAAATAGACTGGAGCCGCATTGAGCGAAGCAGCACAACCTTCAGAGGAATAATCCCTAGCCGGGAAGCGCGCTGCACCGGGAAAACCACACTCGATGTGGTGTTCAGCTCGCCGGACAATTACAGATCCGAAGAAGTCACGTTCCAAGTGGCCCCGTTCAACAGCGGATATCACGCTATATTAGGACGAGAGGCATTCACAATTTTTCAAGCCGTACCCCATTACGGGTACATGAAGCTCAAAATGCCTGGGCCCGGCGGAATAATCACTCTCGTTAGTGATCCAGACATAGCACTCCGCGCTGAAAACAAGACAGCCGCACTAGCCCTGGAGGCACTATCCGAAGTCCTAGCGGCAGAAGAACTCACCGCACTGCGCTCTACGGTGAATAGGGACAATGTGATACTCGACAAGAGATCCAAGTCCACCTCCTTTAAACCAGCGGACGAAATAGTAAAAATTCCAGGTCCATCCAACGGACCCAACAAAGACGGCCTCCATCGGGGCACAATTGAACCCTGATGTAGACGCCGCACTGCGAGAATTCCTTCGGGAAAATTGGGACATTTTCGCCTGGCACCCCTCGGATATGCCCGGAATCCCACGCTGATTGGCAGAACACAGCCAAAATATCCTAAAAGGATTCAAGCCAGTTGTCGGTGTCAAAACCGGCGGATCTCGGGTAGGGGGTCCCGAACTGTGCATCTTGGCGGATGGTAACAGGAGACAAGGGACACGATGTTTTACCCAGGTTCGGGCCCTCTTGATGAGGGTAAAACCCTACGTCCTGCTTGATTAATATTGATGATATGGGTAGTACAAGAGTGGATCTACCACGAGATCAAGGAGTCTAAACCCTAGAAGCTAGCCTATGGTATGATTGTTGTAATGGAGGTTATGTCCTACGGACTAAAGCCCTCCAGTTTATATAGACACCGGAGAGGGCTAGGGTTACACAGAGTCGGTTACAATGGTAGGAGATCTACATATCCGTATCACCAAGCTTGCCTTCCACGCCATGGAAAGTCCCATCCGGACACGGGACAGAGTCTTCAATCTTGTATCTTCGTGGTCTTGGAGTCCGGCGGACGATGATAGTCCGGCTGTCCGGACACCCCCTAGTCCAGGACTCCCTCAGTAGCCCCGAACCAAGCTTCAATGACGATAAGTCCAGCGCGTATATAATCTTCGGTGTTGCAAGGCGGGTTCTGCTTTAAATTCCATGTTCCTGCCGAACAGTGTCCGGCTTCCTTATTAATGTTGCGGTTCTTGGCTTATACGCCCAATAATGGCCTTCTTCCACGCGTCGCACGAATGCGAAAAGCCAGGGTATCTTTAATGTTTTACCCCCTAGCTGCACAAATAATCTGCCTATAAGAGAGGCAAGGATCCAGATCCAAACCACACCATCTTCCTTCCGCGAGTACTCATCGGAGCGCCTCTGACCCCAAATCCATTCCATCATGGACCGTCGACACGGCTCCTCTTCTCGCGCTCCCAGCCCTTTGCCAGGAGATTGGAGGAGATGTTACGTCCCGCACAACGAGCTGGTGGCGCTTCAAGCAAAGGGATATCTCCCTCCGGCCTTCATGGTCCCGGTTCGAGCCGGGTTGGCCACCTACCAAGGTGGGAAGCAAGCGGAGGCTACCCCAAGTCCCAACAAAGGGGAGCGGGTATGCTTTGTCCCCTATCTGATAAGGGGACTCGGATTTCCTATACATCCGTTCCTCCGCGGGCTCCTGGAGTTCTACGGACTCCAGCTCCATCACCTTACGCCCGCCTCTATCCTGCATATCGCGGGTTATGTAGCTCTTTGCGAGCTATTTCTGGGCATCGAGCCCCATTTCGCACTGTGGAAGAGGCTGTTCTGCCTCGTACCCCGTTCTCACGAGGGGTCCATATACCAAGTGGGCGGCGCCGAAATATGGCGCATCGCCGGGACCGGGTATACATCCGGAACCCCTAAGAAGGCGTCCGAAGACTGGCCTTCGGAAAAGTTTTACATAGAAGACGCTCCGCTGCCGGACCAAGTTCGGATCGGCCTCCCGGAGTTCAGTACTGCTCCTGTGAAGAAACGCCTTAGTTGGCGCCCGCGGAGCCCCCAACTGGAGGAAGACAAGAGCGTCCATTATCTGATGGGCCGAATAAGATTACTGGCCCATTCCGGGTTGACCATGATCGCAGTCATGGCAACATGCATTACGCGGGGGGTATAGCCACTGCAATACAGGGGCCACCCCATGTGGGATTTCAACGGGGAAGACGACGCCACCCGCCATGGCCGCAAAGGACCGGATTCGGCCGAGGATCTGGTGACGATCCTGTCTGGCCTGTACAAGGGGGAGAAGGAGGACTTTCTCCAGACGAACCCATTGAACGGGTTCTCCATGAATAACCCTCGGCGTTGGGTAAGCGAACACTTTAAGGGCCTGACCCATGTTTTTGAAGTTTAAGCTTCTTATATTATGTCTTCGACGCAGGAACTGCGCCGGATCGTGGAGGACATGGTAAGTCTAGCTCCGCAACCCAAGGATCCAGAGAGATCCCAAGATCCGGCCTCCGAAGAGGATCCGGACATAAAGGTGGAGCTAATCGACGGGGTGTTCCACCAGCTCAGCATGGATAATGCTTTAGTCGCCATTACGGTTGACTACCCCGGATTGTATCCGGCTTCCCAGGTGATTGTGACCGAACTCCCGACACCATTGTTTCTTCCTCGCTCATCTCTGACCGTCGCATACGATGGTGTTTTGCAGGAAGTGCCTTCAAGGCGGGAAGCCGAGCCCGCGGCGGCTGACCAACAAAGGCCAGTCCGGACCAGTAGGCGGAAGATGAGCGCGGCGCGACCTGAAACGTCACCGCAGAGGTATAGCTCACAATTAATTATTTGGAGCAACGTTACTAGGAAGCGTTTAAGTGCTCATGATCTTTGTAGGAGAAAAATCGCCTGCCGGACTGCGGGCGTGGAGGTTGCCAATCCAACCTCTACCAGCCAGGCTCTAGCGCCCGGTCTGGAGGGGGAGGCGAGCACAAGGCGCGGGCCGGATACTCCTCCAACGGAGGATGCCGACAAACTGTCCGCCACCAAGTCTGAGGTGGAGAGCGCCATGAACCACAGGCGCCGCCGGACAGTATTTCGTGACGCGTGCTTCTCCCCTGAGGCGCTGAATGCCTTTAACGCGGGGGACGCGCACCTCTGTGCTACTCAAGATGGTTTTACCAGAGCCACGGAGCAATATGTAAAAGACATACGGGTAAGAGAATTTAATAGTTATATATGCCAGTAGCCCATGAGACTTAAAGTAGTTATGTTAACTAATTTAAGGATCATTTGAAACGCAGGGTCTTACTGAGAAGAATACCCAACTGTCTCAGGAGCTGCAAGAGTGCAAGACCCAACTTGAGGCCGCACTTTCTGCCGCAGGAGGAAACACAGAGACCCCTCCTGGTAACACATTTTTATTGATAAATATAGGCGCTGTGCGGCGTGTGCGCAAGTCTAATAATGACATTGCAGGTGCCGCCGGACAAGATCCAGACAGGCAAGAATTACTGCGCCAGCTGAAGGCCGGCGAGAGGGTGCTGAATAGGGTGCAGCAAGAAAGGAACAAGCTCCAGGATGCCCACGCCCAGCTCGGGGAGGAGCTGAAAGGTGTTCGGGCCGAGCTGTCTGGCTCCGTTAAGGAGAATCAACGGCTTCGTCGCGGCATCTATAGTAAGTGCTTAAACGAACTCCTTTGAAAAGAAGAGTTCGGCGAGGAAGGCAATTGACAAAATATGTCTGTAGGTATACTCACAGGTCGCCCTACGGAGGAGATGCCTGTATCGACGGGTGATCAACTTCCCGAGCTGTTGCAGCTGCTCGAACGAGTTCGGCAGGCGATGAGCAGCGCCGTTCAGGCTCTATGGCCGGCCCTTTCCTTGCCCGAAGGCCTTGGGGAGCTTACGGAGAAGCTTCAGGGAATGCGGCAGCGCTTCTGTTTGTGGAAGATTTCGGCCTGCCGCCAAGGTGCCAGGGAGGCTTGGGCCATGGTGAAGACGCGGTACAAGATGGCGGATCCCAACCACATGGCCGAGGTCGGACTTATGGGGCCCGATGGGAAGGAGATCCCTGTGAGTTTAGTATACGGCCAAGTAGAGTTGGCCGCTAAATTTTCCCAACGGGGCTGTAAATTAGAAGCCTGTTAGACGGGATTGAGGAGGAATACAGTCAGTAGATTTGACAATGTATTTTTTAAAATGACATGTGAAATGCCTTCTAGCCGGATTGTAGATCGTTTGTCTTTGCCGACCTTTTCTCTTCAACCTCGGGGCCCTAGAGTCCGGAGTGTGTCCGAATACCTTCTCGGTTAAGAAACAACCGGGGTATGCATGGAGACCAGGCGTAGGGGTCATTAGTGCTTTATCAGACAAGTGCCCAACTAGTTATGTTATATTACATGGTTAGTAAGAAACATCTTCTAGGGAGAATAGTTCCGTTAAGGGTTCCTTTCCCTGGGAGGCATGCCCTAAGGTGCATGTCCGGACTGCGAAAAAAGCAGAAAACATCTGGGGGCAGATAAATAAATAGGTAAAAAATCATCTTTCACGTCACCGACCGAATATTCCCTTAAGAACACTAGCTTTCGGCTTCACCCAGTCTGAGGTACACATCCGGCTGACCCGGCAGTAACAATCGCAGAGGTGCTCCCTTTACCTCCTAGCTGAACAATCGGGAACATAGCGGTAAGCACAGGAGCCAGGCAACCCAGCTTGGCCAAAACTTAAGTCATATCGATGCATATAATGGTGAGTAAAAGGTACATGTGGAAGCTTGAAACACGTGCTGGGCATGAAGCCCTTATAATTGAGCTTCTGAAAAAGAAGCCCCCAGGTATAATGAGTGCGGATGGCACGTAAAGTATGTGCGAACAATGCGCAAGTGAGCCCTGAAGGGCTTTTAGAAAAAGTGTTAAGGGAAGGAAGAGAAACAAAAGACAGCTGAAGTGTAAAAATTTGGACTTGGGAAGGGGACGAACTCTTAGTCCAGCGCTAGTCATAGAATCTTCGGAGGCGGGCTGCGTTCCATGGGTTCGGCTCGAGTCGGTTGTCCGGTGCATTTCGTAGACGGTATGCTCCGCCGGTCAGGACATGATCGATAATGAAAGGGCCCTCACATTTGGGCTTGAGCTTGTCCTTTTTCTTGTCCGGCAGGCGTAGAACTAGTTCGCCAACATTGTAAATCTTGGCCCGTACTTCCCTGCTTTGATATCTTCGAGCCTGCTGCTGATAGAATGCGGAGCGAGCCTTGGCGACGTCGCGTTCTTCCTCCAATGCGTCCAAGCTGTCCTGCCGATCCAGCTCGGCTTCTCTTTCTTCGTACATGCGCACTCGAGGTGAGTCATGAATGATGTCGCAGGGCAGAACTGCCTCTGTGCCGTATACCATAAAAAATGGTGTGAATCCGGTAGTACGGTTGGGCGTTGTCCGCAGCCCCCAGAGTACGGAGCCGAGCTCCTCTACCCAGTGCGTGTCAGATTTCGTAAGTGACCGCACTAGTCTGGATTTGATGCCACTCATTATTAGACCATTTGCTCATTCCACTTGACCGTTGGTTTGAGGATGATAGACTGAAGCGTAATCGAGCTTAATGCCCATATTTTTGCACCATGATTTAACCTCGTCGGTCGTAAAATTCGTGCCGTTATCGGTGATGATGCTGTGGGGGACACCAAAACGGTGTACTACCCCGGAGATAAAGTCTATCACTGGTCCGGACTCTGCCGTTTTGACTGGTTTGGCCTCTATCCATTTGGTGAATTTGTCCACCATGACCAATAGGTAACTTTGCTTGTGGGTTCCCCCTTTGAGGGGTCCAACCATGTCAAGCCCCCAGACCGCGAACGGCCGGGTAATGGGTATAGTTTTGGGTGGCATATGGATCTGATTAGCAAAGAGCTGACAACCGACGCATCTTTGGACTAAGTCCTGAGCATTTGCCCGGGCCGTCGGCCAATAAAACCCTGTACGGAATGCCTTTCCTACAAGGGCCCGAGTTGCTGCGTGGTGTCCGCCTAGTCCGGCATGAATTTCAGCCAGGAGGTTTCGCCCTTCCTCTTCGGAGATACACCTTTGAAGGACTCCGGTTGTGCTTTTCTTATAAAGTTCTCCCTCATGGACCTTATAGGCTTTAGATCGCCGGATTATGCAGCGGGCCTCATTTTGGTCTTCGGGAAGTTCCTGCCTCAGCAAGTACGCGAGGAATGGTTCTGTCCACGGGGTGATTACTGCCATTATGTCGTGGGCTGAAGGTGTTATGTCATCTGCTGAATCGCCGGTTGGCGCGGTTTTTTCCGGTTTGTCATTTCCGGACTCCTCTTCCCATAGTACGGATGGCTTGAAGAGCCGTTCCAGGAAGATGTTTGGAGGGACAGCGTCACGTTTTGCGCCTATGTGTGCCAGTACGTCGGCTGCTTGGTTATTATCTCGGGCTACATGATGGAATTCGAGTCCTTCAAACCGAGCTGACATTTTTAGGACAGCGTTGCAATATGCTGCCATTTTTGGATCCTTGGCGTCGAAGTCTCCATTTATTTGGGATATTGCAAGGTTTGAATCCCCGCGCACCTCTAGGCGTTGAATGCCCATCGAGATTGCCATCCGGAGACCATCTAAAAGGGCCTCGTATTTGGCTGCGTTGTTGGAGTCCGTGTACATTATTTGAAGTACGTATTGGACTGTGTCCCTGGTCGGGGACGTCAATACGACGCCAGCCCCCAGTCCATCCAACATTTTAGAGCCGTCGAAGTGCATAGTCCAATTGGGGTATGCGCCGTACTCTTTAGGGAGTTCGGCTTCGGTCCATTCAGCGACAAAGTCGGCCAAAACTTGTGACTTTATAGCTCGCCGAGGTTTGTAAGTTATATCGAATGGTAAGAGCTCAATGGCCCATTTTGCAATCCTGCCCGTTGTCGCGGTTGTTTATAATGTCATTGAGTGGTACTTTGGAGGCCACTGTTATCGAACACTCTTGAAAGTAGTGTTTGAGCTTCCGGGATGCCATGAACACCGCATACGCTATCTTTTGGTAGTGCGGGTAACGGGACTTGCAGGGGGTTAACACAGTGGATACGTAGTACACTGGTTTTTGAAGAGGGAATTTATGCCCTTCTGTCTCTCGTTCGACGACGAGTACCGCGCTTACAACTTGATGTGTTGCTGCGATGTATAACAACATTGGTTCGCCCAGGTTGGGCGCAGCCAGGACCGGATTTGTTGCCAATATGGCTTTTATTTCTTCGAGTCGCCAGTGGCGGCATCCGTCCACTCGAAGTGTTTGGTGCGCCTGAGGAGGCGATTGTCACATCCCTAGTTCTGGTATGCACTGAGCTAGCTAGTCATGTGTTGCATCATGTTTAAATTTCATGAAACTTGAAATGGGGATTGACTAAACCCTAGCACCAAATGAATTCAACTAGGGTCAAACTAAAATCTTTTTCATTGGACTCAAAATGCCCTCTAAAAATGTTCAACATTTCTGGTTTGAGGTGAAAGCATCTACCAAAAATGGTTTATATTTTTGCAGGACATATTGGGCTCTGAATTAAATCATACTCTATTTGCATTTGGGCATTCAAATGCTATTAAATATTTTAAATGCTCAAATAATCATAAACTAAAATGTTTACTGTAGGATATATTCCCAACAGTGATCATGAGTAGTTTTATGATTTTTGAAACAGTCTAAGTATTTTTAATAAAGCCCTGAAGTTACAGAAATAATAGAAAAAAAACAGAAAACAGAAGAGAGGGAGAACTTACCTGTAGCTTACCTGGCCGGCCTAGCACTGTAGCAGCCCACCAGGCCCATCTGCCAGTCATCACCGACCTCTCACCAGGAGGACAGCGCGCGCGTGGCCGCCGCGCGCTAGCACACGCTCCGCCACCTCCTGCTTCCACCGCTTTCCCTCGTCGCCCTGGGCCTCCCTCGCGACGCCACGCAGCCCCCCTGGCCCCCTCTCACTCTCTCCCGAATGCTCTCCCCCTCCTCTGCTCTCTCCCTACACGCGGCCGAGCGCTGCCGTCGCCACCGACCACCATTGCCGTAGCTACCGCCGATCCCTCGCCCCACCGCCGTGCCCAAAAGCTCCACCACATCGCCGGCTACCCCTCCGTCAATCCACGCGCCTCGGGAGGCCCTGAAGCGCCTCCATCGACATCGTATTCATCCCCGGCCACCAGAGATCCTCATCGCCACCCCGCCGTCTCCAGTGCTTCCCCGAGCTCGCCGTTCGCCTCGTCGCAACCGCCGTGAGCCCCTGCCCCTTCTCCCCCTCTCCGTTTGCCTTCTTGAGCACCACAGCGACCACACCGAGCTCGGCCGCACCCGCCACCGCCACCGCACGTCGCCGTCGTGGCCACAGCCACGTTGGCTCGATTCTGAGCACACCACCGTCCTCACCGCACCCGCAGGAGCCCAGAACACCACCCCACGCGCCTCGCCGTGCCCCCTAGCGCCGTGTTCGACCTCGGCCGAACTCCGGCGACCGCCAAGGTCGTCGCCGACGACGTTCCCAGCCACCCCGAGCCCAACCACCGCCACCAAACGCTGCGGCTTGCTCCCAGCCACCCGTAGACACCCTCCGCCGGCCATTTAGTCACCGGAGGAGGAAACCCGCACCTCTCCGCCGTCCCTGGCCTTGCTGGCGACGAGCCCCGGGTCAACACCGGCGAGTTTGACCCGGGTTGACCCAGTTGACCTCCCCTGGGTCCGGACTAGTGGGCCCAGTGCCCTGCTAATCTAGTTTAGTACTAATTAACTTTTAGTTAGCAAGCTAAGTGACTGACATGTGGGCCCACACTCTAATTAACTTAGGTTAGCATTTAACTTAGCACTAATTAACTCCGTTAATTAGCTGTGACACTGACACGCGGACCCCACTGGTCAGGTTTGACCTGGACCGTGCCTCGTTGACCTGCTGACATCATGATGATGTCAGGCTGACGCAGTAATGCCCTTGTCTGGATTTATTCTTATTCAGAAAAATTCAGAAATTTGCCTAAACTTCTAAAATTCATAGCAAATCAACCGTAGCTCCAAATCAAACAAATTATATATGAAAAATGATCAGAAAAATGCAATATATCCATCTGTACGATTTCTATGCATGTTAGAACACTTAAACCTTGCTGTTTAGGTGAAACAAAGTAATGCACTAATATGACCTCTTAAAATGGGTTTGCATTTGAATATTTGGTTCAAATGGACTCATCTCAATCTGTTCTAGCTTGCATTAGCCCAAAACACATTCATATTGCCATGTCATAGCATGCATCATATTGTGCATTGCATTGATCGTGTTTCTTCTTTGTTGTCGGTATTTGTCCCCTCTCGATAGACGTGGTTTCGACGATGAGATCGATGACACTGATGAAGAGCTATATTATCTTCGGAAGTGCCAAGCAAGCAAAACCCCCTTGTTCATTCCGATACAATCCCACTCTCTCGCCCTGCTCTCTTTTACTACATTAGGACAACAACGATTCATCTGTTACTTCCTGCGGTAGTTGAACCCCTTTATCCTCTGCATGACCTGTCATTGCCACAGTAAATAGATGAAACCCACTAGCATGAGTAGGAGTTGTTTGAGCCCTGATGTGCCTACTCATTCTTGTTTGTTTGTCATGCCTGCTACTGCTTAGAGTTGAGTCAGGTCTGATTCATCGAGGATGAATCAGAGGTGTGTGAACATGTCCTACTGTGTGTGAGCTAAGTGTGTGAACACGATTTGGTAAAGGTATCGGTGAGAGGCCATGTAGGAGTACATGGTGGGTTGTCTCATTGAAGCCGTCCTTAGGAACTGAGTTCTGTGTTTGTGATCCATGATTCAGCTACTACCATGCATTGGGCCCTGAAATATGACCCCGCTCGACTTCTTATTCACCCTAGTCCTCTGTCCAGGAGTTGCAAGTAGTTTCTGGTGTTTGTAGCCTACTGGAGGCCGTGGACAGCGCTGACCGTAGGGGTGGGCTGTGATGCAGTAGGTACGTGGCCGGGTGTACCGGATGCCCATTTGGTATCTCAGGAACCCTGTTCACATCGTTCGGGGCCGTATGTGGAAACCTCGGCCGGACTCCCTGCGGATGGAACATGAATAGGCGATAAACCTAGATTAGGGACTTAGGTGTCTAGGTAGGTCGTGGTCTATGCCCACGTCAGCTTTCGCTTGAAGTCTGCCGAGCACATGTCGTGTGCAGACGCTAAGTGGTGGAAACATGTATGAAGAAGTACACACCTGCAGGGTTAACATCATCTATTCGAATAGTCGTGTCCGCAGTAAAGGACTTCTGGGTTACTTATATCAGTTCATAGACAAGTGAAAGTGGATACTCTAAAATACGCAAGATAAGCGTGAGTGCTATGGATGGCGTTCTCATAGGGAGACGGGAGCGGACCCATAGTGGTGTATTGATATGGTGAATATGTGGACTCGTGTGCGCCACCTCAAAAGAGTTACTTGCAATCGTAGTTCAGGATAGCCACCGAGTCAAAGCTGGCTTGCTGCAGTTAAACCCCACCATCCCCTTTGTTGATAATAATGCATATGTAGTTAGTTCTGATGTAAGTCTTGCTGGGTACATTTGTACTCACGTTTGCCTATTTTATGTTTTTGCAGAGGGACTTCGGTCTCGTTAGTAGTTCCGCGTGGACTTCGATGTTTAGCTTGATACCTCAGCTACGATCCTGTGCCCTCGGCAAGATCTAGTAGATAGTCAGGCTTCTCAGCCTTTTTCATTTGTAGTTGCCTGTACTCAGACATGTTAAGCTTCCGCGTGTGCTTTGACTTGTATGCTCTGAATGTTGGGTCATGAGACCCCTGTTTGTAATATCTCGCTCCCTGGAGCCTATTGAATAAATACTTGAGTTGTAGAGTCATGTTGTGATGCCATGTTGTATTTGCACATATCGAGCATATTGTGTGTATGTTATTGAAATGCTTGGTATGTGTGGGATCTAACTATCTAGTTGTTTATCTTTAGTAGCCTCTCTTACCGGGAAATGTCTCCTAGTGATTCCACTGAGCCATGGTAGCTTGCTACTGCTCCGGAACACTTAGGCTGGCCGGCATGTGTCCTTCATTCCTGTGTCTGTCCCTTCGGGGAAATGTCACGCGATGAATACCGGAGTCCTGTTAGCCCGCTACACCCCGGTTCATCGGAGTCCTGCTAGCCCAGTGCAACAGCCTGGATTCACTCGCTGATGACCGACACGTTCGATGTTGGGTCATGGATGCCTGTCCCTGTAAGTTTGTTCGACTTTGGGTTTACGACTAGGCATGTCAGCCCGGGCTGCTTATCATATGGATGCTAGCGACACTATCATATACGTGTGCTAAAAGGCGCAAACGGTCCCGGGCAAAGGTAAGGCGACACCCGTGGGGATACCGTGTGTGATGCCGCAAAGTGATATGAGGTGTTACATGCTAGATCTATGTGGCATTGAGTCGGGGTCCTGACAGCGATAGAGGGGCAATGCCTTTTCTCGTAGACGGGAGGTAAAGCGGCTTAGAGCCGCCACGCATCCAGTCAATTTTTGTATTTGCTTGAGGTCTTTTGGGATATATAGCTGTGACAGAGCTCGGATCTTGGCTGGGTTTGCTTCAATTCCTCTACCAGATACAATGAAGCCCAGTAGCTTTCCGGCTGGTACGCCGAAAATGCATTTTTCCTGATTCAGCTTGATGTCATATGCTCTGAGGTTGTTGAATGTGAGCCTCAAGTCGTCTACTAGAGTTTCGACGTGTTTGGTTTTGACGAGTACGTCGTCTACGTATGCCTCGACTGTTTTGCCGATCTGGGTGGCCAGACATGTTTGAATCATGCGCTGATATGTTGCTCCGGCATTTTTAAGTCCGAAGGGCATCGTGTTGAAGCAGAATGGTCCATATGGAGTGATGAATGCCGTTGCAGCTTGGTCTGCTTCCGCCATCCTGATTTGATGGTAGCCAGAGTATGCGTCGAGGAAGCACAATGAATCGTGCCCTGCAGTAGCATCGATTATTTGGTCGATGCGGGGGAGGGGGAAGGGATCCTTTGGGCAGGCCTTGTTGAGGTCTTTAAAATCGACACATAGGCGCCAGGATTTGTCCTTCTTTGGTACCATTACCAGGTTTGCTAGCCAATCCGGATGTGTGATATCTCTCATGAATCCGGCTTCCAATAGTTTGGCTAGCTCTTCTCCCATTGCATGTCTTTTGGGTTCGGAAAATCGTCGAAGAGCCTGTTTGACTGGCTTGAATCCTTTTAGGATATTTAGGCTGTGTTCTGCCAATCTGCGTGGGATTCTGGGCATATCCGAGGGGTGCCAGGCGAAAATGTCCCAATTTTCCCGAAGGAATTCTCGCAGTGCGGCGTCTACATCAGGGTTCAATTGTGCCCCGATGGAGGCCGTCTTTGTTGGGTCCGTTGGATGGACCTGTAATTTTACTATTTCGTCCGCTGGTTTAAAGGAGGTGGACTTGGATCTCTTGTCGAGTATCACATCGTCCCTATTCACCGTAGAGCGCGGCGCGGTGAGTTCTTCTGCCGCTAGGGCTCCGGTTAGTGCCTCCAGGGCTAATGCGGCTGTCTTGTTTTCGGTGCGGAGTGCTATGTCTGGATCACTAACGAGAGTGATTATTCCGCCGGGCCCAGGCATTTTGAGCTTCATATACCCGTAATGGGGTACGGCTTGAAAAATTGTGAATGCCTCTCGTCCTAATATAGCATGATATCCGCTGTTGAACGGGGCCACTTGGAACGTGACTTCTTCGGATCTATAATTGTCCGGCGAGCCGAACACCACATCGAGTGTGATTTTTCTGGTGCAGCATGCTTCCCGGCTAGGGATTATTCCTCTAAAGGTTGTGCTGCTTCGCTCAATGCGGCTCCAGTCTATTTCCATTTTTTGAAGAGTTTCCTCGTAGATGAGGTTTAATCCGCTGCCGCCATCCATGAGGACCTTTGTAAGTCGAAAGCCGTCCACTATTGGATTAAGTACCAGTGCGGCTGGTGCTCGGGCTGTTCGGAATTTAGGTTCATCGCTGGCGTTGAAGGTGATGGCTGTGTCGCTCCCGATTTGTTGTTGCTACTTGGTAGACTTTGGCGAGGCTGCGGATTGTTCGTTTTCGCATATTATTTGATGCGAAAGTCTCGAAGACTGTTGATACCGTACCAGTATTGTTGGAGTGGTTTTCCGTGGCTAGAAGCTCCTCGCTAGTTTTGGCCACCTGCCGTAATATCCAACATGCTCGAAGGCTATGTGTTGGGACAACGCCTTCTGTACTATGAATTTTACAGGGTCCGCTAAGCCATCCCTCCAGTACGGCTTCGTGCCCTCTATGTGGTTTTTGGTTTTTGGTTTTTGAATCTGGTGCCTGAGTGTAATGCACCCTTTTGTTGCGGACTAGGGTTGGGGCCGGATTGTCCCAAAAGTTATTTTCGGTTTTCCGGAAACTCTCCATCGCATAGTACTTTCATACTATGGACGCCAGGTCGGCGAAGCGTGTAATTTTACGACGGCTGACGGCGTTCAAGATTCCCTTATCCGTGCAATTATTGCAAAAGATTGAGATTGCGTTTTCCTCTCGGCAGTCCTTTATCCGGTCCATGACCAGGAGGAATCTGGCCCAGTAGTGATGTACTATTTCAGCGGGCTCTTGCCGGATTAGAGATAGATCGCATATGTCTGGGCGGGTGGGTGGAATTAAGTCCGGAACCATACCCGTCTCGAGGCTTGAAGGTCGGCAAGTTTCCAAATTCGGAAGCTTGGATTGCTGGACGTTGTCCAACGAGTCCGGTCTGCTGCCTGACTTTAAGTTCAGTGCTTGATCGAAGTCCGTCCCTCCACGGGAGTCCAGCATGGAGGGTTCGGGAGCCCAGACATGACTAGTTTTCAATATAGGAGATGGGTCACCGCATTGTTCCTCTACCACAGTGACGTGGTGGGTGACCTCGGGAGAGTTAATCTCTCTCAGATCGGTTTTAAGCCCAATCTGATTGTAGTCTGTAACGACTCCCAGGGCGGCGATGCGATCCAAGAGCTCGTTGACAGACGAGAGCTCTATTGGATCCAGCTGCTCGGCAGATTCCGAGCTGACGCGAAGATTGCTTTTGACGACTTGAGAAGTCATTGTCGAAGCAGTGGCCGGACAGGCGGTCATAAGAAAACCACCTAGCCGGATAGTTTGGCCGGCAGCCAAGGCCCCTTTGGCGAAAATACCGTCCTTGAAGACGGGTGGAGGCATCCTTCCTATCGGTGACGGTACAGAGGAACTCTCAATGAAAGCACCAATGTCGGTGTCAAAACCGGCGGATCTCGGGTAGGGGGTCCCGAACTGTGCGTCTGGGCGGATGGTAACAGGAGACAAGGGACACGATGTTTTACCCAGGTTCGGGCCCTCTTGATGGAGGTAAAACCCTACGTCCTGCTTGATTAATATTGATGATATGGGTAGTACAAGAGTGGATCTACCACGAGATCAAGGAGGCTAAACCCTAGAAGCTAGCCTATGGTGTGATTGTTGTAATGGAGGTTATGTCCTACGGACTAAAGCCCTCCGGTTTATATAGACACCGGAGAGGGCTAGGGTTACACAAAGTCAGTTACAATGGTAGGAGATCTACATATCTGTATCGCCAAGCTTGCCTTCCACGCCAAGGAAAGTCCCATCCGGACACGGGACGGAGTCTTCAATCTTGTATCTTCGTGGTCTTGGAGTCCGGCGGACGATGATAGTCCGGCTGTCTGGACACCCCCTAGTCCAGGACTCCCTCACCAGTCAAACAAGCTCTTCGACGATTTTCCAAACCCAAAAGACAGGCAATGGGAGAAGAGCTAGCCAAACTATTGGAAGCCGGATTCATCAGAGATATCAAACATTCGGATTGGCTAGCAAACCTGGTAATGGTACCAAAGAAGGACAAATCCTGGCGCCTATGTGTGGATTTTAAAGACCTCAACAAGGCCTGCCCAAAGGATCCCTTCCCCCTCCCCCGCATCGACCAAATAATCGATGCTACTGCAGGGCACAATTCATTGTGCTTCCTCGACGCATACTCTGGCTACCATCAAATCAAGATGGCGGAAGCAGACCAAGCCGCAACGGCATTCATCACTCCATATGGACCATTCTGCTTCAACACGATGCCCTTCGGACTTAAAAATGCCGGCGCAACATATCAGCGCATGATTCAAACATGTCTGGCCACCCAGATCGGCAAAAAAGTTGAGGCATACGTAGACGACGTAGTCGTCAAAACCAAACACGTCAAAACTCTAGTAGACGACTTGAGGCTCACATTCGACAACCTCAGAGCATATGACATCAAGCTGGATCCAGAAAAATGCCTTTTCGGCATACCAGCCGGAAAGCTACTGGGCTTCATTGTATCCGATAGAGGAATTGAAGCAAACCCAGCCAAGATCCGAGCTCTGTCACAGCTAGATATCCCAAAAGACCTCAAGCAAATACAAAAATTGACTGGATGCGTGGCGGCTCTAAGCCGCTTTATCTCCCGTCTAGGAGAAAAGGCATTGCCCCTCTATCGCCTCCTCAGGCGCACCGAACACTTCGAGTGGACGGATGCCGCCACTGCCGGACTCGAAGAAATAAAACCCATATTGGCAACAAATCCGGTCCTGGCTGCGCCCAACCTGGGCGAACCAATGTTGTTTTACATCGTAGCAACACATCAAGTTGTAAGCGTGGTACTCGTCGTCGAACGAGAGACAGAAGGGCATAAATTCCCTCTTCAAAAACCAGTGTACTACGTATCCACTGTGTTAACCCCCTGCAAGTACCGTTACCCGCACTACCAAAAGATAGTGTATGCGGTGTTCATGGCATCCCGGAAGCTCAAACACTACTTTCAAGAGTGTTCGATAACTGTGGCCTCCGAAGTACCACTCAATGACATTATAAACAACCGCAACACAACGGGAAGGATTGCAAAATGGGCCATTGAGCTCTTACCATTCGATATAACTTACAAACCTCGGCGAGCTATAAAGTCACAAGTTTTGGCTGACTTTGTCGTTGAATGGACTGAAGCCGAACTCCCTAAAGAGTACGGCGCATACTTCAATTGGACTATGCACTTCGATGGATCTAAAATGTTGGCTGGACTGGGGGCTGGCGTCGTATTGACGTCCCCGACCAGGGACACAGTCCAATACGTACTTCAAATAATGTACACGGACTCCAACAACGCAGCCGAATACGAGGCCCTTTTACATGGTCTCCGGATGGCAATCTCCATGGGCATTCAACGCCTAGAGGTGCGCGGGGATTCAAACCTTGCAATATCCCAAATAAATGGAGACTTCGACGCCAAGGATCCGAAAGTGGCAGCATATCGCAACGCTGTCCTAAAAATGTCAGCTCGGTTTGAAGGACTCGAATTCTAGCACATAGCCCGAGATAATAACCAAGCAGCCGACGTACTGGCACGCATCGGCGCAAAACATGACGCTATCCCTCCAAACATCTTCCTGGAATGGCTCTTCAAGCCATCCGTACTATGGGAAGAGGAGTCCGGAAATGACAAACCGGAAAAAACCGCGCCAACCGGCAATTCAGCAGATGACATAACACCTTCAGCCCACGACATAATGGCAGTAATCACCCCGTGGACAGAACCATTCCTAGCCTACTTGCTGAGGCAGGAACTTCCCGAACACCAAAATGAGGCCCGCTGCATAATCCGGCGATCTAAAGCCTACAAGGTCCATGAGGGAGAACTTTATAAGAAAAGCACAACCGGAGTCCTTCAAAGGTGTATCTCCGTAGAGGAAGGGCGAAACCTCCTGGCTGAAATTCATGCCGGACTAGGCGGACACCACGCAGCAGCTCGGGCCCTTGTAGGAAAGGCATTCCGTACAGGGTTTTATTGGCCGTCTGTCACACCCTGATTTTCATGCCACAACACTTAAGTCAATAAATCATGCTAAAATGTGGTTTGACAAAAACTTTTGAGTGTTTTGTCTTGCCTTGATTGAATGATTGTCTGTTGTTTGCAAGTGCTCTAAAAATAAAATAAATCCTCCAACTCTTATACTCCTTCTCCTTGATCCAAAAACCTTCCCCAATGATCATGCCATGTGTGTAGGACATAAAAATAATTTGGCCAAAAAGTATTTTCACAAATTAGTTTTCCAAAAACCCCTGAATTGAGGTTTGCACTGTAAGTACTTGATTTGGGGTATGAAATTTTTTTCAAAAGGTATATTTGAAACCTATTAGATTTTAAAAGTTATTTTCTTATTTTATTTAAAATATTTTTCTTAAGGCCAGAAATGGTCTTTAATAGGGAAAAATTATTTTATTGTTTCAAAAATATTTTACAAAAACCTAGGGAAACTCAGTGGACATATATTGTCCATATATAAGAGTTTCAACACATGGTCATGTTCAAAATATTGGTCAAAGCCCTCAAAAACCCTTTTTGGATATTTCAAGCTTTTGAAATATTTACAAAGGAAATATTCTCCAAAAATTCCAAGAAAATTCTAGCATGTCACATATGATATGTTTGATGATCTTGACAAGTATCATGTCATGGAGAATAGTATAACCCCATGAAATATCCTCAAAACCATTTCTGTCCATTCTGAAGTTTGAGCAACTTTACATTTCCAAACATGTCCAAATGTCCTCAAACCTTTTGAACATGCTCAAATGGTCTAATAATTCATCTAGACCAAATGGCACAAGTTGGAGAACAAGTTAACTTGATCAAAGTGCCCCAAAACCCTTCTTGTCCAGAACCAAATTTGAACAACTCTACATTGGAAAGTTTCTCCTTTTGATCTCAACTTTTGTGGACATGTTCAGAACCTCAAATGATGACACTACACCAAGTGGTGCATCAAGGAGAATAGGTTTGCATGACTAAATCTTGGGAAGTCCATTTCTGTTGATTTCTAGGGTTCACAAAAGTTGCATTGGCTACTTTTCCCAAATGAGCTCAATCTTGGTGGAACCTCTTATTTTCTCATGCCATTTTACCCTGTCAAGCCTCATGACAAGGGAAGACCATTTGCTTGCCCAAACCTACATCAAACACCTTCTGGCAGAAACTTAAAATGCATGCTTTGGCCATTTCCACTAATCTCCATTAGCTGAACTTCTTCCCACAACCTCTCCTAGTCCCCCTCTACCTGTGGTGTGCTTCCCTGCCCAAGAGGCAATGATGAAGGGGGGCATGGATCCACTTTCCTTCTCTGGACAGCAGCATTTTCACTCTCTCTCCACCCTCCTCTCCTCTACTGGCTCCCCAAGGCATCCAATGCCCTTTGCCACATTGTTTACTCACCCCCAAAACCCCCAGACACAAAAGCACATGCTCATGGCACATAAACAATGCCAGTGCCTGCAGAGCTTGCGCTCTGGAGCACGCTACAGTGCTCTCTCGCACTGTAGCTCACCCATGCCAAGGGCATACGACAACCTTGGGCGTCGGGGTGATGTCTCCCTAGGTGGCCTCGGCGTCCGGGGCATGGCACGCTGCCGGCCCCCTCCAGAACCTCTCTCCCCTCCCCTCTGCAAGCTCACCTGAGCGCGTCCGTGCACGCTTCCCACGGTGCACCGTGGCTTCGCCCATTTTAAGCCACCCCGATCCTCTCTCTCGCTTCGGTTTGAACCCCCTCTCCCCCAGCAACCTGTCGGACACTCCCTCTCTCCCCCTCATGGTCTCCCGCCCCCTTCATGGCTGGGTTGCCGCCGCTGTGCCCCCAGAGCAACCCGAGCCTTCACTGCTTCCCCGCTCCCACTGAACGCCCCAGAGGACACCCACGGCACCAAGGAGCCTCCCCCGCGCACCAGGCCCTCCTCCCCGTGCTTGCCCTTCCCTGCCCGAATCTCACCCGAGCACCGTCCGCCGTGGCCGTGGCCCCACTCGCCTTCGTCCTCCGATGGACGTGCTGACAGGGGGAGCGGGCGCGGCGCAGTCCCCCGATCTCGCCGGTGCGCCGGGCACCCGCAGCAGTGCCCTTGGTCGACGGGGACGAGCTCGGCCTCGCCCCCTCTGTTCCTGCGACACGGGAGGCCGCGCGAGGAAGAAGGAGGCCGGCCGATGGACTGGCGACCCCACCGGTCAGTCTCTGCCGACGTGTCCAGCCGGGCCCGCTCGGGTTAAGTGGAGGCAGGATCACCTCGAAACCTCCTTCCCTACAGGGAAGCGTACTCCCGTAGTACGCCGTCGGCGTGGCCCTCCTTAGCCGCGTAGTCGTGCAGCTGGGCCGGCCCAGTGCGCTGCGGCGCTATGCTGCGCTCAGGGCGCGGTATAGGTATAACCCCCCTCCTTTGTCTTTTTCTTTTTCTAGAAACTTGAAAAATATCCCAAATATTCATATTACCTCCAAATTTGATGTTTCAAATTTCTAGTGACTCTATAAATCATGGTCTACGTGGTGGTGCAACATGCACATTTTTCCAGAGACCTTTTCTACACAAATATTTATCAAATCCTACTTTTCCTATTTCTGTGATGAACTTTAGAAAATCACAGAGATCTCAAACTTGATCCAAATGCCATGATTCAAATTCCTAGATGCTTCTAAGTTCATAACTTAGTTTATGAACATTTTTCTTAATACTTTCTGTACCCCACAAAATAATGAGCCATTTCTTCATGTTTGTGAACTTTGCAAATTCATAGGAAATTCATTTGAACTCCAAATCCAGTGAAACCAACTCCTAGATGCTTCTAAAATCATCCTCTGTTAAATGGGTATCTTTGCTCATTTTTCAAAAATATATTTCTGTACACTTCTTGCAAATCCACAAATCCCTTGATTCGATCATATTGAAATGTTCGGAGATATCCATTCATCAAATCCCAATGAAACCACTTTGGTCACTCCTCATATGACCAGAGGTATCCTAGAAAAGTCTAACTCACATTTTTAGGGCACTTTTACTTTTGCCTTGTTGTGTTGCTTATTGTGTTTGTTTCCGACGTTAGTTGACGAAGTAGACGGAGTACTTGGAGAAGGACCAGAAGATTTCAAGACTCTGATGAACCAGGCAAGCAGCCCTTTGACCATGTCTATGAAACCCTTTTTATGCATGTCATATAGCACCATATTGTTGTTGCAATGGAATCATGATGAGGTGGTAACAACCTTGATGGTTTGCCACCGTACTCCCTCGTTGATACTTGCATTGTGCTACGCAAAAAGGGACGGGAATATGCATGGTGAAGGAGACAAAGTATTTTCAAAGGACTTTTCGAAAACCCCGTCAGGTGCCACTTATGCCCGAGGGAGATGATGAGATGGGTAACCACTTGATGACGAAGTGGTGTACCGAGGCAAGTGTGTGTGTTGTTTTCAAAACGGATTGGTTCAAGTTGCGACCGTTATTCCAACCTTACATGCGCAACCACTCTACCCTTATATGGGAAAGGGCATTATTGAGTACCTAGACCGATACTAGCTTGGGGCCTGCATTACTAGTGATGGGAGAGTTGTTGGTGCGCTCTCTCGGGACGGGGTCGTGCCAGGTAGGGCGGCCATGACCATTTTTATTGGGCACCGGACACACCGTTGGTACCCCGTGCCAGTGGTATGTGATAAATATGGGAGCAAGGCTCCACGAAAATGTTATGTGAAATGTTGGGCACGGGGGTCACTGCCAATCGAGTGGACTCCATGTTAGTGTCATCTAGGGAAAGGTAGTGATCGGGTGCTTACCCCGGGTACTTGAGGTACCGCGGGTCGTGGCTGACACGGAAGTTCCCCGGATCTTGTGGGTATAGTGTGCAACCTCTGCAGAGTGTAAAACTATTCGAATAGCCGTGTCCACGGTCAAGGACAGTTGGGTAACTGCTCTTGGGCTACGTCCACTTGTTTACAAGCCAAGTGTGTGTGTTGATAAAATGACTTGGGTCAAGTCAAGGGACTTGACGTGATTGAGTTGGGTTGGTGCCCACTCTATTTATGTTGATATCTGTAACCTGTCCTCATGGTTACTTGAACTCTCTTGATGCATGTCTTACAAGTTGTTGAACATGTCATTGCACTCAAAACTAGCTTTCTGCAAAAATTTACCTATATCATGCATTGTTGTATCTTGAACCAAAACATGGGTTGCTTGCGAGTACATTCAAAGTACTCATTGGCTTGCCACTGGTTATTTTATTGGCCAGGCATGAAAGAACAATATATGATGAGGAATACTTCGGTGACGAACATGCGAGATAGGACACTTCCCAGGCAGAATGCCTGTAGGGTTAAGGCAGATGGCATGGGTCCAAGTTATCGACGAAGATTTCCGCTGCGATGTTATACTCAAGACTCGACCATAATGGTCCTACTTGTGTAATACGGTATGTATGGATGTAAGACTCTTGTTATTCAGCTTCTGTGTGTTTAGTGAGCATTGATCTCTGGGATCATTGTACACGTGCATTCGGTGATCACGACTTATGAGTCGGGGTCCCCACACCGACGACCCGGGCAGATGCTCAGGACTTAGTCCAAAGATGCGTCGGTTGTCAGCTCTTTGCTAATCAGAGCCATATGCCACCCACCGCCCTCAAAACTATACCCATTACCTGGCCATTCACGGTCTGGGGGCTTGACATGGTTGGACCCCTCAAAGGGGGAACCCAGAAGCAAAGGTACCTATTGGTCATGGTGGACAAATTCACCAAATGGATAGAGGCCAAACCAGTCAAAACGGCAGAGTCCGAACCAGTGATAGACTTTATCTCCGGGGTAGTACACCGTTTTGGTGTCCCCCACAGCATCATCACCGATAACGGCATGAATTTTACGGCCGACGAGGTTAAATCATGGTGCAAAAATATGGGCATTAAGCTCGATTACGCTTCAGTCTATCATCCTCAAACCAACGGTCAAGTGGAACGAGCAAATGGTCTAATAATGAGCGGCATCAAACCCAGACTAGTGCGGTCACTTACGAAATCTGACACGCACTGGGTAGAGGAGCTCGACTCCGTACTTTGGGGGCTGCGGACAACGCCCAACCGTACTACCGGATTCACACCATTTTTATGGTATACAGCGCAGAGGCAGTTCTGCCCTGCGACATCATTCATGACTCACCTCGAGTGCGCATGTATGAAGAAAGAGAAGCCGAGCTGGATCGGCAGGACAGCTTGGACGCATTGGAGGAAGAACGCGATGTTGCCAAGGCTCGCTCCGCATTCTATCAGCAGCAGGCTCGAAGATATCAAAGCATGGAAGTACGGGCCAAGACTTAGAACGTTGGCGAACTAGTTCTACGCCTACTGGACAAGAAAAAGGACAAGCTCAAGCCCAAATGGGAGGGCCCTTTCATTATCGATCAAGTCCTGATCGGCGGAGCGTACCGTCTATGAAATGCATCGGACAACCGACTTGACCCGAACCCATGGAACGCAGCCCGCCTCCGAAGATTCTGTGCCTAGCGCTGGACTAAGAGTTCGTCCCCTTCCCAAGTCCAAATTTTTACACTTCAGCTGTCTTTCGTTTCTCTTCCTTCCCTTAACACTTTTCCTAAAAGCCCTTAAGGGCCCACTTGCGCATTGTTTGCACATACTTGACGTGCCATCCGCACTCATTATACCTGGGGGCTTCTTTTTCAGAAGCTCAATTATAAGGGCTTCATGCCCAGCACGTGTGACAAGCTTCCACATGTACCTTTTACTCACCATAATATGCATCGATATGACTTAAGTTTTGGCCAAGCTGGGTTGCCTGGCTCCTGTGCTTACCCCTACATTCCCGATTGTTTGGCTAGGAGGTAAAGGGAGCACCTCTGCGATTGTTACTGCCGGGTCAGCCGGATGTGTCCCTCAGACTGGGTGAAGCCGAAAGCTAGCGTTCTTAAGGGAATATTCGGTCAGTGATGTGAAAGATGATTCTTTACCTATTTATTTATCTGCCCCCAGATGTTTTTCTACTTTTTTCGCAGTCCGGACATGCACCTTAGGGCATGCCTCCCAGGGAAAGGAACCCTTAACGGAACTATTCTCCCTGGAAGATGTTTCTTACTAACCATGTAATATAACATAACTAGTTGGGCACTTGTCTGATAAAGCACTAATGACCCCTACGCCTGTTCTCCATGCATACCCCGGTTATTTCTTAACCGAGAAGGTATTCGGACACATTCCGGACTCTAGGGTCCCGAGGTTGAAGCGAAAAGGTTGGCAAAGACAAACGATCTACAATCCGGCTAGAAGGCATTTCACATGTCATTTTAAAAATACATTGTCAAATCTACTGACTGTATTCCTCCTCAATCCCGTCTAACAGGCTGTCTAATTTATAGTCCCGTTGAGAAAATTTAGCGGCCAACTCTGCTTGGCCGTATACTAAACTCATAGGGATCTCCTTCCCATCGGGCCCCACAGGTCCGACTTCGGCCATGTGGTTGGGATCCGCCTTCTTGTACCGCGTCTTCACCATGGCCCAAGCCTCCCTGGCACCTTGGCGGCAGGCCGAAATCTTCCACAAACGGAAGCGCTGCCGCATTCCCTGAAGCTTCTCCGTAAGCTCCCCAAGGCCTTCGGGCAGGGAAAGGGCCGGCCATAGAGCCTGAACGGCGCCGCTCATCGCCTGCCGAACTCGTTCGAGCAGCTGCAACAGCTCGGGAAGTTGATCACCCGTCGATACAGGCATCTCCTCTGCAGGGCGACCTGTGAGTATACCTACAGACATATTTTGTCAATTGCCTTCCTCGCCGAACTCATCTTTTCAAAAGAGTTCATTTAAGCACTTACTATAGATGCCGCGACGAAGCCGCTGATTCTCCTTAACGGAGCCAGACAGCTCGGCCCGAACACCTTTCAGCTCTTCCCCTAGCTAGGCGTGGGCATCCTGGAGCTTGTTCCTTTCTTGCTGCACCCTATTCAGCACCCTCTCACCGGCCTTCAGCTGGCGCAGTAATTCTTGCCTGTCCGGATCTTGTCCGGCAGCACCTGCAATTTCATTATTAGACTTGCGCGCACGCCGCACAACGCCTATATTTATCAATAAAAATGTGTTACCGGGAGGGGTCTATGTGTTTCCTCCTGCGGCAGCAAGTGCGGCCTCAAGTTGGGTCTTGCACTCTTGCAGCTCCTGAGACAGTTGGGTATTCTTCTCAGTAAGATCCTGCGTTTCAAATGATCCTTAAATCAGTTAACATAACTACTTTAAGTCTCGGGGGCTACTGGCATATATAACTATTAAATTCTCTTACCCGTATGTCTTTTACATATTGCTCCGTGGCTCTGGTAAAACCATCTTGAGCAGCACGGAGGTGCGCGTCCCCCGCGTTAAAGGCATTCAATGCCTCAGGGGAGAAGCACGCGTCACGAAATATTGTCCGGCGGCGCCTGTGGTTCATGGCGCTGTCCACCTCAGACTTGGTGGCGGACAGTATGTCGGCATCCTCCGTTGGAGGAGTATCCGGCCCGCGCCTTGCGCTCGCCTCCCCTTCCAGACCGGGCGCTGGAGCCTGGCTGGTAGAGGTTGGATTGGCAACCTCCACGCCCGCAGTCCGGCGGGCGCTTTTTCTCCTACAAAGATCATGAGCACTTAAACGCTTCCTAGGAACGTTGCTCCGAATAATTAATTGCGAGCTATACCTCTGCGGCGACATTTCAGTCCGCGCCGCGCTCCTCTTCCGCCTACTAGTCCGCACTGGCCTTTGTTGGTCAGACGCCGCGGGCTCGGCTTCCCGCCTTGAAGGCACTTCATGCAAAACACCATCGTATGCGAAGGTCAGAGATGAGCGAGGAAGAAATAACGGTGTCGGGACTTCGGTCACAATCACCTGGGAAGTCGGACACAATCCGGGGTAGTCAGCCGTAATGGCGACTAAAGCATTATCCATGCTGAGCTGGTGGAACACCCCGTCGATTAGCTCCACCTTTATGTCCGGATCCTCTTCGGAGGCCGGATCCTGGGATCTCTCTAGATCCTCGGGTTGCGGAGCTGGACTTACCATGTCCTCCATGATCTGGCGCAGTTCCTGCGTCGAAGACATAATATAAGAAGCTTAAACTTTGAAAACATGGGTCGGGCCCTTAAAGTGTTCGCTTACCCAATGCCGAGGTTTATTCATGGAGAACCCGTTCAACGGGTTCGTCTGGAGAAAGTCCTCCTTCTCCCCCTTGTACAGGCCGGACAGGATCGTCACCAGATCCTCGGCCGAATCCGGTCCTTTGCGGCCATGGCGGGTGGCGTCATCTTCCCTGTTGAAATCCCACATCAGGTGGCCCCTGTATTGCAGTGGCTGCACCCCCCGTGTAATGCATGTTGCCATGACTCCGATCATGGTCAACCCGGAATGGGCCAGTAATCTTGTTCGGCCCATCAGATAATGGACGCTCTTGTTTTCCTCCAGTTGGGGGTTCCGCGGGCTCCAACTAAGGCGTTTCTTCAGAGGAGCAGTACTGAACTCCGGGAGGCCGATCCGAACAGGGTCCGGCAGCGGAGCGTCTTCTATGTAAAACCATTCCGAAGGCTAGTCTTCAGACGCCTTCTTAGGGGTTCCGGATGGATACCCGGTCCCGGCAATGCGCCATATTTCGGCGCCGCCCACTTGGTATATGGACCCCTCGTGGGAACGGGGTACGTGGCAGAACAACCTCTTCCACAGTGCGAAATGGGGCTCGATGCCCAGAAACAGCTCGCAAAGAGCTACGTAACCCGCGATATGCAGGATAGAGGCGAGCGTAAGGTGATGGAGCTGGAGTCCGTAGAACTCGAGGAGCCCGCGGAGGAATGGATGTATAGGAAATCTGAGTCCCCTTATCAGATAGGGGACGAAGCATACCCGCTCCCTTTTGTTGGGACTTGGGGTAGCCTCCGCTTGCTTCCCACCTTGGTAGGTGGCCAACACGGCTCGAACCGGGACCATGAAGGCCGAAGGGAGATATCCCTTTGCTTGAAGCGCCACCAGCTCGTTGTGCGGGACGGAACATCTCCTCCAATCTCTTGGCAGAGGGCTGGGAGCGCGAGAAGAGGAGCCGCGTCGATGGTCCATGATGGAATGGATTTTTTGTCAGAGGCGCTCCAATGAGTACTCGCGGAAGGAAGATGGTGTGGTTTGGATCTGGATTCTTGCCTCTCTTATAGGCAGATTATTTGTGCAGCTAGGGGGTAAAACATTAAAGATACCCTGGCTTTTCGCATTCGTGCGATGCATGGAAGAAGGCCATTATTGGGCGTAGAAGCCAAGAAGCGCAACATTAATAAGGAAGCCGGACACTGTTCGGCAGGAACATGGAATTTAAAGGAGAACCCGCCTTGCAACGCCGAAGATTATATATGCTAGACTTATCGTCATTGAAGCCTGGTTCGGGGGCTACTGAGGGAGTCCTGGACTAGGGGGTGTTCGGACAGCCGGACTATCATCGTCCGCCGGACTCCAAGACCACGAAGATACAAGATTGAAGACTCTGTCCCGTGTCCGGATGTGACTTTCCTTGGCGTGGAAGGCAAGCTTGGCGATACGGATATGTAGATCTTCTACCATTGTAACCGACTCTGTGTAACCCTAGCCCTCTCCGGTGTCTATATAAACCGGAGGGCTTTAGTCCGTAGGACAGAACCTCCATTACAAGAATCATACCATAGGCTAGCTTTTAGTGTTTAGCCTCCTTGATCTCGTGGTAGATCTACTCTTGTACTACCCATATCATCAATATTAATCAAGCAGGACGTAGGGTTTTACCTCCATCAAGAGGGCCCGAACCTGGGTAAAACATCGTGTCCCTTGTCTCCTGTTACCATCCGCCTAGACGCATAGTTCGGGACCCCCTACCCGAGATCCGCCGGTTTTGACACCGACACCGACATTTGGCGCGCCAGGTAGGGGTGCGCCGGAAGCTGCCTTCCGTCGTCTTGTTCTTCCCCGACCACCGCAACCATGTCTGACGCTCGTCGGGCTCGCGCCGAGCGCCGAGCCGCCCTCGCCTCCCAAGTGGCCCAGACGGCTCCTGTCGGCGGTCGCCCTCGTCGTTCCACATCACCTGCTGTCAACGCCGCCGCCGGCCTGGCGGGGAACGAGCAGGAAGCATCGTCCCAGCATCCGTCCATGAGGCGGGATGGCCGCACCGCCACACCCTCGCTCACCCCCGCTGGTTCTTCGTCACGCGCGCCCCGCGCGGCCATGGAGGCCCGAGCTGCGCTCATCGCGGCGAACGAGCTCCTGTGCTACCGCCCCATCGATGACGTTTACGAAGAATGGCTCGACCGAGTCGCTGAGCTCGTCCGCGCCGCCGGAGGCGCCTCCGCTTCGTCCTTCTCGCTGCACCGCACCCCGCCCCGCGCGGGCGATAAAGCTCCTGGGGCACCTCAGCCGCCTCCTCCTCAAGAAGGCGCCCTGGCCCCAAGGCGCGCGGCCCCTGGGCGGAACCCGCTCCGCTAGGCGTCAGCGCGGCAAGAGCAGAGCTGCCAAGAAGTCCCTCGCCCATGAGAAGCTGTCCGAGCGCTCCCTCCTCCAGCACGTCAAGACCCTGCGCTACCCCCAGCCGCGGCACATGGGGACCCGCAGGACCAAGCTCTCTGTCGCCCAAGGCCCCCCGTGGCCACGGCGTTCTGCTGCGCCTTCACCTCCGAGCCGCGCAGCGTCGCGTGGCCCAGCAAGTTCAAGCCAGACCTGCCCCCTCGCTACGACGACACGGCTGACCCTGCAGAGTTCCTCCAACTCTACGAGTTGGGCATCGAAGCTGCCAACGGAGATGAAAAGGTCATGGAGAACTGGTTTCCCATGCCGCTCAAGGACGGAGCCCGCACCTGGCTCCTGAATCTGGCCCCAGGCACGATCTTTTCCTGGGACGAGATGCGCACCCGCTTCATCGCCAACATCGAGGGTACTCACGACCGGCCACCCGCCGTGAGTGACATGCGCCGTATCAAGCAGCAGCCAGGGGAAACCCTGCAGAAATACATCCAGCACTTCAACAACGCTCGCCTCAAGATCCCCAAGGTAACGGAGGAGGCCATCACCTCTGCCTTCTCCGACGGTGTGCGCGACATCAAGATGAAGGAGGAGCTGGCGATGCATGAAGACCTGTGCACCTCCCTGGAGCTGTTCAACCTGGCGACCAAGTTCGCCAGGGCTGAGGAGGGGCGCGTCTCCCTCCTCGAGCTGCCTGCCGTGGACCCCGAAGAGAAGAAGCCCAAGGCTAAGGGGGCTGCCGTGCTCGCGGCCGAGCCGGACACCAAATGGGGCAGAGATCAGCCTGAATCCTCCAAGGGAAGCCGGTACTGCGTGTACCACGACCTCCACACTCACAACACAAATGAATGCCAAGAGCTCCGGGCCGTGCACGAAGGAAGGGTCGGTAGACGTCCCGACCGCAGCGACTGGGGCTACGGCCGAGGAGGAGGAAGGAATGCAGGATGCTGGGAAGACCGCGGCCCGCGCCAAGGGTGGCGCGATCAACCTCACGAGGACCGCTGGCAGGACCTGCCTCGCGAGGGAGGCTGGAGGGATCAGCCTCACGAGGATCTCCCGCAAGGGAACGCAGGCCTCCCTCCGCTGCCGCCACAGCCAACAAGGAATGAAGACCGTCATCAGGACGAGGGGGCTGGGGGCTTCCAGGAACCGCGTGCAATCGCCTGCATCCTGGGCGGAGCTCAAGCCCCAGCCTCTCAGCGCATCTTCAAGCAGTTCGCCTGTGAAGTGAATGCAATCCTCCCGAAGCTCGAGGCCACGCGCCCTCTCAGGTGGTCGGCATGCGCCATCATGTTCAGCTCAGCGGATCAGCTCAAGTGCACGGCCACAGCCGGAGTCCTCTCGATGCTTTGTTCCCCAATCATCAGCAACGTGCTAGTCACCAAGACCCTCATCGACGGCGGGGCAGGGCTCAACATCCTATCCGTGGAAACATTCAACAATCTTCAAGTGCCTTACAACCAGCTTCAGCCAACCAAGCCCTTCTTCGGAGTCACCGACGGCTCCACGGTCCTGATTCGCCTGCCGTACAACGCCATCCTCGGGTACCCGGCACTGGCCAAGTTCATGGCCGTAACCCACCATGGCTACAACATCCTCAAGATGCCAGGAAGCGGCGGGGTCATCACGATGCCCTGCAAAGAGAGAGACGCAGTGTGCTCCCTAGGGAGAGCCTTTCAGGCTGCATCACTGGAAGACCCAGACCGCGGAGGCAGGAGGCTTCCCGAGGCTGCCCCCAAGAAGAAGACATCAACCGGCCCGGCCCCTCAGGAGGCAGGCCCCTCAGGGCCCGCGCCTGGCGAGGAGGAGCCTCCCTCCATCGCATAGGGAAGCGCGCCCGACGCCCTCCTCAGGTAGGGCTCGGGGGCTCTCCCATGGAGGGCTGCCGACCTCGCCAAGGTCACGAGGGAGGCGCTTGGGCACCACGTGGAGGCGTGCTTCGAAGCACGTTTCCCTCAACAAGGAGCAAGGCAAGGAGGGCCAAACCCTCAGGAGTTCGTCAGCAAGGCCATTCAGGAGTTACAGGAGTCAAGGGTCATGAGAGGTAGCCGCCGCCTACCCGCTGTGGCCCCCCATCTAGGCGAGGATGGTGGGCTTCGCATCTGCATCGACATACCAGGGCTCAACCGAGCCGCGTCTCAAGAGCGCCTCTGGCCCTCGCGAGTGGGATGTTGCGAGGGTCCGCCCCACATCTACGTGCGCATGCCTTACGGCCTGACGAACGTGGCTGCTGCGCACCAGCGTCTCATGAGGGCCATCTTGGAGGCTCAAGAGGTCAGGCGTGCCGCAGCCCTGGCAGAGATGGAGATGGCACGCGAGGAGCCGCTGGCGCCTCCGGAGCCTCCCGAGGCCCCTGGGCCTGGGGGCTCGTGAGGATTGGCTCCCGCAGCCCACCGAGTCTGCTACACCAACACCCCTTCATCCCCAACATCATCAGGTGACATCTTTTAAGTTTCGTTTCTGGCTGGGAGCGCCATCAGGGCCGCATTATCCCCAGGCCGCGTGGGTCCGTCCCTGCGGCATGTATCCCTTTTATTTCATGTCCTTAGCTCATCTCATTGGGGGCGCCCCATGGGCTGCATCATCCCCCAAGCCGCTCGGGCCTGTCCCAGCGGCATGTATCCTTCTTGCGTTTATCTTAGGACTATGCTTTCGATCCACCATGCTTGTTATTTGGTGCCTTTTTCTCCTGGGTGTCGGAATCTTGCACGTTAAAGGGGGGGTGCCTGAGCATCGCGACTCAGGGATCCTACCGGGTCTTTGGCCCTCACCCTCTGGTCTTGTCCATGGCATCGTGACCTGGCATGCCAGCGATGGCTGAGACCAGCCCGAGAGCCGGGACCCGAGGACGTAGAGTTTCGTCATCTAACCCAGCTTGCGCATTAAAGGGGGGTTGCCTGAGCATCGTGACTCAGGGCTCCTACCGGCTCTTCGGCCCTCACCCTCTGGTCTTGTCCATGGCATCGCGACCTGGCATGCGAGC
>NC_057801.1:229842445-229869142 GCF_018294505.1 Triticum aestivum
ACCTGGCATGCCAGCGACGGCTGAGACCAGCCCGAGAGCCGGGACCCGAGGACGTAGAGTTTCGTCATCTAACCCAGCTTGCGCGTTAAAGGGGGGGTGCCTGAGCATCGCGACTCAGGGCTCCTACCGGCTCTCCGGCCCTCACCCTCTAGTCTTGTCCATGGCATCGCGACCTGGCATGCCAGCGACAGCTGAGACCAGCCCGAGAGCCGAGACCCGAAGACGTAGAGCACCGGCATCTGGCCAAATTTGCAGGAACGCACTCCAAGATAAGGCCAAGAGCCAGGCGCAACCCGCCTTTAGGTAGGGCCCCGTGAGTCCCGTGCTGGCTCATGGGTGCCTAGATACACCTCGTCAAGCCCTACCATGCCGGCCACGTGTCAGGGTGGGGCTGTATACGCCCCGGGGGCTCCTCCCGGAGGGGAGACCCCTCCCACGTACCAGTGGAAGCACCATGCTCCGCGCTGGCTGACGACACTGCCGAGGAGCGGCTATGCCCGTACGCATACGGAAGCGCTATGCTCCGCGCTGGTGATAAACAACTGAGGGTGGCCTCCGGGCCGCATCAACCTCAGGGAGCCTGGAGCTCAGTGTCTGGCCTTGTTGCAACGCCTCCCCTCGGGAGTGCCGCGCGAAGGGGCTGGGCACGGGGGCTGCGCCTGGGTCTCGCCCAGACGCACCCCACCTGGCCAGGCCCCCCCGGGCCTGGTTCGTCGCACGTCCCTCCCCGAGCGGAGCCAAGGTATGAAGGTCGTTTGAGCGTCAAGGGGGACCCCTGAGCATCGCGTCTCAGGAGCCTAACTAGTCACGTAGCCCCTCACTCCTTAGTTCCGAAAGGCTAACGGCGGTTGAGGTATGCGCGGGGCCGGGCCCTGCAGACGTAGAACAGAAGAGCCACCCACACCTCACCTCCCTACTTGTTGTTCGAGCGCCAAGGGGGACTCTTGAGCATCGCGACTCAGGAGCCTAACTTGTCACGTAGCCCCTCACTCATTGGCCACGTCCTGGTTTCCGGTTGGGGCCAACGGCGGCTGAGGTATGCGCAGGGCCGGGCTCTGCCGGCGTAGAACATAAGCAAGTAGGAAGGAATAATGCAAATTTCAGGGAATTTCAAAAGCAAATATTACAGTCCATGCTGTTATCACAGCATCAAACATAAGTTTTAACGCCTCCCCGAGACATGGTACATGCGCAGGAATTAAAAACAGGACGGGAGCCACGACGAAGTCACTGGCCGGCGGGGGAGCCGCGTGGAGTAGGTTCGCCTTGTGGAGTGGCAGGGCTAGCAGCGCTTCGCTTCGGCCTGGTACTGAAGGCCCGGAACTTCCCCAGCAGAGCTTCCGCGCGACCCTTCACGGCCTCAGCAGCGGCAGCGGCACGCTCGCCGCTCCCTGGCTCCAGCAGGCTATCGAGGTCGATGTTGGGGTCACGAAGATAGATGTGGGTGAAGACCCGCGTCAGCGCTGCAGAAGACAAGATGCGTGCCTCGGCCTCAGCCGTAGGGCCAAAGCCAAGGGTGACGTCGTTAAGGGCGCGAACCAGGAAGGGAAGCAGCTTGGCGGGGCCATCCTCCTCGCCGGCCAGCGGGCTCTCCAGGCCGCTGTCATAAAGCGTCTTCAGTGAAGTGCGAGCCTTCTCTTCCATATCCGCGAAGGCCACGCGATCCTCGGCGAGAACCCGGGCCTTGCCGTCCAGCTCAACCCTCCTCGCCTCCAGCTCTTGCTCCAGCACACCTAGGCGGCCACGGCGCCTCTTGAGCTTGGCCTCCAGGTCCTTGACGGACGCCTCACGAACCTTCATGCCTTCCTCCTACTCTTGACGAAGGCGGGCCTCCTCTGCAAGCTGGTTCTGCAGGCCCTTCAGCTTGCTCTCCAGCGTCTCACAGCGACCTTGGACGCTAGCTGCCTCCCCCAGGGAAGCATCGCGGGCAACCTTCGCCTCATGGATGGGCCTGTTTCTCCTCATCGCAAGCCGTCAAGGCTTGGACCAGCGCCGCCCGTACCGTAGCATCGGAGCGAATCCAGCCTGAAGCCAGCTCCAAGCGCCCGGCCACCAGACGGGGGTTGGCGCCCAGAAGATCCTGCCACAGACGGTCCAGTCCGGCAATGGCGCGATCTAGAACCGTATTCGGAGAAGCAGCAGTTGGTGGAGTAGGAGGAGAAGACGGCTGTGTGACCACTGCACCTTGAGGCGGAGCCAGCGGCGCCACGACGGTAGAGGAGGCAGCATCAAGCAAGGGCACCTCGGGAGTCGCCTGGGTCAAGGGGGCTGAGCTTGCCCCAGCGGGCTCAGCCTGGCCTCGCGACGACACCCAGGCTGGAGAGGCTTGCGCGTCATAGTCACCTTCTTTCTCGGGCAGAGGCACTGCCACGGATGGGACCTCAGGAGCTCCCTTCGGCTTCTTCACCGCGGGCGCCAGCCTGGCCAAAGGACATGGGCATCAGGTCTCGTCGACAGAACAATAATCAAGACGGGAAGCAGGCACTTACAGGTCATCGCTGGTGGACTCGAGCAGCCTCCGGCCGAACTTAAAGCCCGAGAGCCGGCTGCAAGGGTCAGCTTCAAGGGGCTCGGGAGCAGGAGGCGCACCTGCGGATCGCCCCGGGGCCGGGGCAGACCTGCGGGGGACCAGCCCAGTCCGGTCCTTCTTCGGGATCGGAGGCAGGCTCCCGCTGCCCTGCTCACCCTCATCCTCGTCGTCGTCGCTCTGGAGAAGGCGGAGAGTGCGGGACCTGCGACAAAGGGGAGGAGCTCTTGACTCCGCCTCCGAGTCAACCCCCTCTTCCTGATCTCCTTCTTCCTTCTCTTCGCAGGGCTTGTCGGAGGACACGTCCACCAGGTCCTCCGGAGGCTCCACGGGCATGGGCCTGTCCCCGTTGAAGACAGGCTGTCAGGACCCCGACTCAATGCCACATCGATCTAGCATGTAACACCTCATATCACATTGCGGCCTCACGCACGGTATTCCCACGGGTGTCGCCTTACCTTTGCCCGGGACCGTTTGCGCCTTTTGGCACACGTATATGACAGTGTCGCTAGCATCCATATGATAAGGAGCCCGGGCTGACATGGCTAGTCGTAAACCCAAAGCGGCACAGACTTACAGGGACAGGCATCCATGACCCAGCATCGAACGTGTCGGTCATCAGCGAGTGAATCCAGGCTGTAGCACTGGGCTAGCAGGACTCCGGTGAACCGGGCTGTAGCGGGCTAACAGGACTCCGGTATTCACCGCGTGACATTTCCCCGAAGGGACAGACACAGGAACGAAGAAGGACACATGCCGGCCAGCCTAAGTGTTCCGGAGCAGTAGCAAGCTACCATGGCTCGGTGGAAACACTAGGAGACATTTCCCCGTAAGAGAGGCTACTAAAGATAAACAACTAGATGGTCAGATCCCACACATACCAAGCATTTCAATAACATACACACAATATGCTCGATATGTGCAAATACAACATGGCATCACAACATGACTCTATGACTCAAGTAATCTATTCAATAGGCTCCGAGGATCGAGATATTACAAACATGGGTCTCATGACCCAACATTCAGAGCATACAAATCAAGCACAAGCGGAAGCTATCATGTCTGAGTACAAACATCTATAAATGAAAAAGGCTGAGAAGCCTGACTATCTACCAAATCCTGCCGAGGCACAAGATAGTAGCTGAGGTAACAAGCTAAAGGTCGAAGACCACGCGGAAATACTAGTGAGACTGAAGTCTCTCTGCAAAAACATAAAATAGGCAAACGTGAGTACAAATGTACCCAGCAAGACTTACATCAGAACTATCTACATATGCATCATTATCAACAAAGGGATGGTGGGGTTTAACTGCAGCAAGCCAGCTTTGACTCGGTGGCTATCCTGAACTACGACTGCGAGTAACTTTTTTGAGGTGGCGCACACGAGTCCACATATTCACCATATCAATACACCACTATGGATCCGCTCCCGTCTCCCTACGAGAACGCCATCCATAGCACTCACGCTTATCTTGCGTATTTTAGAGTATCCACTTTCACTTGTCTATGAACTGATATAAGCAACCCAGAAGTCCTTTACCACGGACACGGCTATTCGAATAGATGATGTTAACCCTGCAGGGGTGTACTTCTTCACACACGCTCTCACCACTTACCGCCGTTTACATGACATGTACTCGGCAACCTTCAAGCGGAAGCCCAACGTGGGTGTCGGCCACGGCCTGCCCAAACACTCAAGTCTCTAGTCCAGGTTTATCGCCTATTCGGGTTCCATCCATGAGGAGATCCGGCCGGAGTTTCGCTCACAGCCCCAAACGATGTGAACAGGGTTCCCGAGACACCAAACGGGCGCCCGGTACACCGTGCCACGTGCCTACCGCATCACATCCCACCCCTACGGTCAGCGCTGCCCACGGCCTCCAGCATACTACAAACACCAGAAACTACTTGCAACTCCTGGACAGAGGACAAGGGTGATTAAGAAGCCGAGAGGGTCCATTGGTTTCGGGCCCAATGCGTGGTAGTAGCTAAATCATGGATCACAAACACAGAACTCAGTTCCTGAGGACGGCTGCAATGAGACAACCCACCATGTACTCCTACATGGCCTCTCACCGCTACCTTTACCAAATCGTATTCACACACTTAGCTCACACACAGTAGGACATGTTCACACACCTCTGATTCATCCCCGATGAATCAGACCTGACTCAACTCTAAGCAGTAGCAGGCATGACAACAAACATGAATGAGTAGGCACAACAGGGCTCAAACAACTCCTACTCATGCTAGTGGGTTTCATCTATTTACTGTGGAATGACAGGTCATGCAAAGGATAAAGGGGTTCAGCTACCGCAGCAAGTAACAGATGAATCGATGTTGTCCTAATGCAGTAAAAAAGAGCAGGAGCGAGAGAGTAGGATTGTATCGGAATGAACAAGGGGGTTTTGCTTGCCTGGCACTTCTGAAGATAACATTGAGTCTTCATCAGTGTCAACGATCACATCATCGGTATCACGTCTATCGAGAGGGGACAAATACAGGCAACACAGAAAGGAACACAATCAATGCAATGCACAATATGATGCATGCTCATGACATGGCAATATGAATGTGTTTTGAGCTAATGCAACTAGCAACAGATTAAATGAAGTTGGTTTGAATACAAGATTCAAATTCAAACTCCATATGTGATTATTTAAATGCCCTTTATTTGATTTGTGCTAAACAGCAGCTATAAGTTGTTCTAACATTCATGAAAATGGTACAGATGGATTCCTTGAATTTTTCTGATAATTTTTCATATATAAATTATTTAATTTGGAGTTACGGTTAATTTTCTATGAATTTTAGAAGTTTATATTCATTTTCTGGAATTTCAGAATTAAATTAAATCCAGAAAACATTACTGCGTCAGCATGACGTTGGCATGACGTCAGCAAGTCAACAGGGGCCGGCTCGGGTCAAACCTGACGTGTGGGGTCCACACGTCAGTGACACAGGGGCTAATCCCGCGTTGACTCGGGCTTTGACCCGCTACGGGGCCCGCTGTCAGTGTCACAGGGTTAGTTAGCAGGGTCATTAGTCCCTAACGACGACGCCACGTCAGCACGCCGGAGACCAGCCGACGGCGACCACAGAACACAGCGGGGCACGCCGGACTTGCGCTAGAGGCGTCAGTTTGGCGCGCTGAGGGCACCAGGGGATGGCCCTTGCTCCCGCGCATCCAGAGGAACGAGTGGGAGGTCGTGGGGTCGCCGGAACTCATGCCGGCGACGAGCTTTGGTGGCGATGGTGTTCGGTGGTGCTCGGGCGCGTCGCTACGGTGCATCAGTGAGCAAATGGAGAGGCTGGGCAGCACCTGCTAGACATGGGGAGCACTAAGAGCAGCTCAGTGAGGCCAGGGGAGCACGGAGGCTATGCGTGCAGCAGCAATGGCGGACGGTGGCTTCGGTGCTCATGGGGAACGGCGCTACGGCACGGAGGGGAGCATGCTGAGTTAGGGGAGAGGGTCAGTGACTCACGGCGATGACGAGGGGACGCTCGGCGAGGTCGGGGACGGTCCGGAGCCGGCGAATTTGACGAAGATGGCCGGCGGTCCCGAGGTTGAAGAAGGCATCGAGGGCGGTGTTGTGGCACGTCCGGGGCCTCGTGGCTCGTTGAGGAGGTAGAAGGAGGACCGGCGGAGCTTCCTGGGGCGTCGGTGAGCCGTGGGGTGGCCGGTAGCCACGGTGGCTCTCGTCGGTGGCGGCGGCTCCGTTCGGTCGCGGGAGGGGAAACAGAGGAGCGAGGGGGAGGGAGGTCCAGAGAGCGAGGGAGAAGTGAGAGGGGGTCGGGGCTGCGTGGCGTCGCGGGAGGGACCAGGGAAGGAGGAGGCAGCCAGGCAGGGAGGAGGTGGCCTCCTCGGCCGCGCGCGTGCGAGCACGCAGCTGCTCCCACTGGCAAGAGGAAGACGACAGGGGGGGAGTAGCGGTGGCGGGCTGGGCCGGTTCTGGTGGGCTGCACGGGTGAGGCCAGGTAAGTCCTTCTCTCTCTCTCTTTTATTTTTTTCTTCTGTTTTGTTTTATTTAATTTCGTTTTGCCACTGTTTTGAATTTTAAACAAATTCAAACAATGCCAAAAACTCCTCTGAGTAATTTTATTTGGCTAGATGGACTTTTCCAAAAGCTCATAAAATATTTCAGGGGTATTTGAAATTATATTCTAATTATATGAATATAATTCAAATTCAAATAGCTAATGATTTAAATTCAAAGTCCCAAAAATAAATCCTTAAAAATGTTCAATATTTTGGTTGGAACCAGAACCCTTACCAAAAATTATCAAACATTTAAGAAGAGCCTTTTGGAGCAATGAATGAGATTTCTAGGGTTTTGGCCCCTCTTTTATTTAGGGTTTTGAGGCTTCCAATATTCCTCAATTCAAGTTTCAAAAATATAGACATGATGCACACATGAAGCTAGGCTAGAGCAATGCCAGAAGCTAGGGATGTGACAACTCACCCCCACTAAACAAGAATCTCGTCTCGAGATTCAAGCGTAGGGTAGGATGAAGGGGAAACGCAAACTAGTACAATCTTCACGATCCAGGGTGCACTTCAGTTGAACGTTGATTCATTCACCATCATTGTCTTGATGTCTTGTTTTGATAAATCCTGCCAACATGACATGGAGGGAAGAAGGAGACTCTAGAAGGGTCGATCTTCTTGAAGATCGAACAACTCACGGAATGAGACATAGGACCATCTCTCGGGTTGAGACACGAGATACACATCAAGAGGGGTGGAAAGAAACGGATGACGAAGGTTCACTAGGTGGACAACAATTCCACACTTAAGAAGGTGGTAATCGGTTGTCAACGTAGCGAGGAGTTGAGTTGCCATGATACCACAACGAGACACCTTCGGAACCGTGACTCGTAGATATCTCCCCTTAAGTGGCAAAAGAATTACCTTTGATTCAGAGATCATTGAAACTCTTTATACCAGCTTAAGGCAAATCATAATCGATCATTTAGTGGGGTTCGGTAGAATGGCATACTCAAACTTGGATGATGTGGATTACCTTGTTGAACACAACGTAATGGATGAATTTTGCTTATCACCGGAAATGGAAGAGACCCATGGTAGAATGGTACATTGGCGGTGCAAGCTGGGAACAAAATGCAAATGCTGGGAATGATTCTGGTAACTGGGGAAGAACCCAACAATAGAGAGTGAATTCACTGTTGGAGTGGTTATAGCATAACCGAGGAAATCTAGGGCAATCCCAGCTAGTGCCGATGATAAGACGTAGCGCTTGTGCGTGCTCTCAAGAACTTGAGCATTTCCACAATCATCAATGTTTTATCAACAACCGCGTCAAGGGTGCTGACAACACAACATACTACCATGATGAATAGCGATGGACGATGCAGATGCGAAGGAGGATAACACTTTCTCAGATTGCACCTTAGCGAGGCCAAGCAAATAAAATCTGGATGATCGACCGAGAGACATTTAGCACTCCGCTTCTAATGTTCTCCTTGATGTGCTAGTATAACCCATTCATAGATATGGTTTGATATCTAAAACATCAAGTAAAAGGTCGGACTTCGGGAACACAAAAATCCATAGGGGCAACTAGGGAGTAAATCCTACGAAATCCCTAGGGGGGGGTGTCCAACTTCCTCAAACAAGATACTATAATAATAGGTCTACCGGATGGGTGTGTTGGCCACGACATCCACCTTACCGGTTATCAAGAGACCAATATTATAGTTCTTAGGGAAATGTTCCAACCATCATATCTGCCTGAGATTCAGCTCTGGTTGGTGTTAGGATATTCCAGGCTCATCGAGTCTTAGGAAGAAAAATGAAAGTTTGCAACACAAATCGACGAGATGACGTTGCGGGATTCTCGGGAGATGAACTACGATAGCAAGCTCCAAAACATGAGCTGGTTCTGCTACAAACATGTGAACACGTTGTCCCAGACAAGCATGACCACGTGGTAGTCTTATAATAAAACACTACCGAGTTCAGGAGGGGGAACCATCAACGAGGGTATCGAAGTTCTTTCATAAGTCCGGATTAGCTCTTATGAAGGAACTCCTTCTCCTTGAACAAATCAATCAGTGGCTTGGTGTGCTAGGGATACATATAGATTGAAGGTTGCAAGTCTTCAAACCACAGCATTCTTCGCACGTGTGCATGACTGATTTGGAATGATTCCAGAGAAAGCAACATTTACTTTCTCGAATCCACGGCGGCAACTTGCATCAGATGCACATGAATTAAAGGAAGTCACTACCTTCATCCAAACATATGCTTCATGAGCTAGCATGAACAAATGCTTTCAAAAGTTTCCAACACTAACTTAATGTTCAGCAAAATTATGGAGAAGACAAGGATGTTGTCAATGGGCACAACAACAATTCATCTGGGTTTCCTTTTAAAAGGAATTCCATAGTTAAGTGAACAAGTGATAGCATTGGTCAGACCTAAAAGATATAATGGTGTATGCTCGAGGGATCAACCACGAATAAGACAACATTACGAGCATCGTTGGTACTGATTTGATTTGACGATAGCCCACACTCAAATCAAAGGATTGATAAGACAATAGGTCCAGCAACTGATCACAAGGACCAATCGATGAAGATATCATCTTTCTTCAACACACACTACACAAGAATATCCCTTTGGATGAACTAAATCGGGCAAGCTTCTATCTTCCAACTCTCCAAGTTGATGCATAGCTTAACCAACTAGCTCAGGGGTATCCAACACGGATTCTTGGAGAAAGGGTGGTTTACAGGATAAACCAACTTGATCACGAGCTTAACATAACAGTCAGGCGACAACCTGGTGATACTTTCGAGAAGATATTCGGAAAATCACGAACCACCGATATGTTACTAAGCTCGAGAACAATCTTGCTTTTTAGAGCAAGATGATATGATCAAATGAGCGAGGACTTGACAAAATCCTAACTCATCAATCAAAGAGTGCACCAGGAAATAAAGACTAGGTAGCACGATCAATCTTAGAATGGTGATTCAATAACCAACATACTAAGAATAAGATTATTGTCCATTAACTACCAAGCAATGGGGTTGCTAGGAGTATTGAGTTCACACATCATGATTCACTTGTCGGCACTCCGGCTGCAACAACACGGAACCGAGGAATGAACAATGATGGCAAGAAGTATCACTGTACCAAGAGTTCATAGGATGGTGTGCAATTCCTATAACAATCCCGATATAAAGATGGTAATACTTCAGGGTAGAACAGGATCAAAGGCTGGATTAGCAATTTGATCTGCGGGGCACAACTTCTTTGACCCAATCCTGGATATGGAAGAGGTACTGGAGTTTGTTTCTCCTAGTCATTCTGCGATAGAATGGCTTGACGGACCACAAGAGTATTAGGCATCGATAAACGAACGCACGCATACTCTTGACTATCAATTGATAGACGAGGGTCAGAATGCAACTAAAGAGATCAACTCAAAGGATCATATAATTTTCTGAGTTGTGGACGCATAGATTAGTATGTCGAACCAAGTTCAACATATTTCTTCCGGATAACCCATGCAGAAAGGTAGAACTGGCAGAGTCACGATTTATGAATGGAGAACTCCTCAAGAGTACTCTAATTGTGATTTTTTTTGATCCAATAAACATCTGCCATAAGTAGTTCATGGTATTTGGAAGAAGAAGATAACACGGACTTCAAGGACTATCGCAAAGGTTACTAATATCCTAAAGGCACTAGCAATTACTATCAACATGAAGTAGGTAGAGTGAATCTCGGGTTCAGAACCCAGGAGTAGAATACCTACTACTAAGTAGCATCACGGGATGCTTCCGAGAATAAAGGCCAGAATCTTCACACTAGGACACAAATCATGGCTAGACCACTAGATGATCCCCTAAGCACTTAGGGTCATAATAATAATTCCAACATATATGTCGAGGCAATAATTACCTCAACACACCGATTAGTGTGGTTAATCTGGCCCATGGGAACATCGGAAACAGAAGGAAGGGATTTGCAAATGCATCGGACTATTTAGAAACCTGGGATGACTCGGACAGCATAACGGCTATAATTGCTCAAAAAGATTTGAGACAATCACAAAAATGGTGGCATAACCACTCAGAAGCACAATATCAAGGTTCCGAGATCAACAATTAACATACGGAAGTAGTAGGAACTGAACTGAGACTTAAATCCAACAATCTTATAAGTCTACTGATTAGTAACACGTGATCCTAATAGAAAGAAGAGATAGCCTAGTTCTTAATCCCCACAGGAAAGATAAGATGACTCAGATCAGAAGGGCATGAGGTATAAGGAGTAAAAAGAGCCTTACATTCCATCCCACAATCAATTCCCTTATATAACTAAAGAATTTCTAAACTCAACTTCGACCAGTTTGGCTTGGTAATCCTACAGGCAGTCAAGCTCTGATACCAACGCTGTCAGGACCCCGACTCAATGCCACATCGATCTAGCATGTAACACCTCATATCACTTTGCGGCCTCACGCACTGTATTCCCACGGGTGTCGCCTTACCTTTGCCCGGGACCGTTTGCGCCTTTTGGCACACGTATATGACAGTGTCGCTAGCATCCATATGATAAGGAGCCCGGGCTGACATGGCTAGTCGTAAACCCAAAGCGGCACAGACTTACAGGGACAGGCATCCATGACCCAGCATCGAACGTGTCGGTCATCAGCGAGTGAATCCAGGCTGTAGCACTGGGCTAGCAGGACTCCGGTGAACCGGGCTGTAGCGGGCTAACAGGACTCCGGTATTCACTGCGTGACATTTCCCCGAAGGGACAGACACATGAACGAAGAAGGACACATGCCGGCCAGCCTAAGTGTTCCGGAGCAGTAGCAAGCTACCATGGCTCGGTGGAAACACTAGGAGACATTTCCCCGTAAGAGAGGCTACTAAAGATAAACAACTAGATGGTCAGATCCCACACATACCAAGCATTTCAATAACATACACACAATATGCTCGATATGTGCAAATACAACATGGCATCACAACATGACTCTATGACTCAAGTAATCTATTCAATAGGCTCCGAGGAGCGAGATATTACAAACATGGGTCTCATGACCCAACATTCAGAGCATACAAATCAAGCACAAGCGGAAGCTATCATGTCTGAGTACAGACATCTATAAATGAAAAAGGCTGAGAAGCCTGACTATCTACCAAATCCTGCCGAGGCACAAGATAGTAGCTGAGGTAACAAGCTAAACGTCGAAGACCATGCGGAAATACTAGTGAGACTGAAGTCTCTCTGCAAAAACATAAAATAGGCAAACGTGAGTACAAATGTACCCAACAAGACTTACATCAGAACTATCTACATATGCATCATTATCAACAAAGGGATGGTGGGGTTTAACTGCAGCAAGCCAGCTTTGACTCGGTGGCTATCCTGAACTACGACTGCGAGTAACTTTTTTGAGGTGGCGCACACGAGTCCACATATTCGCCATATCAATACACCACTATGGATCCGCTCCCGTCTCCCTACGAGAACGCCATCCATAGCACTCACGCTTATCTTGCGTATTTTAGAGTATCCACTTTCACTTGTCTATGAACTGATATAAGCAACCCAGAAGTCCTTTACCGCGGACACGGCTATTCGAATAGATGATGTTAACCCTGCAGGGGTGTACTTCTTCACACACGCTCTCACCACTTACCGCCGTTTACATGACATGTACTCGGCAACCTTCAACCGGAAGCCCAACGTGGGTGTCGGCCACGGCCTGCCCAAACACTCAAGTCTCTAGTCCAGGTTTATCGCCTATTCGGGTTCCATCCATGAGGAGATCCGGCCGGAGTTTCGCTCACAGCCCCAAACGATGTGAACAGGGTTCCCGAGACACCAAACGGGCGCCCGGTACACCGTGCCACGTGCCTACCGCATCACATCCCACCCCTACGGTCAGCACTGCCCACGGCCTCCAGCATACTACAAACACCAGAAACTACTTGCAACTCCTGGACAGAGGACAAGGGTGATTAAGAAGCCGAGAGGGTCCATTGGTTTCGGGCCCAATGCGTGGTAGTAGCTGAATCATGGATCACAAACACAGAACTCAGTTCCTGAGGACGGCTGCAATGAGACAACCCACCATGTACTCCTACATGGCCTCTCACCGCTACCTTTACCAAATTGTATTCACACACTTAGCTCACACACAGTAGGACATGTTCACACACCTCTGATTCATCCCCGATGAATCAGACCTGACTCAACTCTAAGCAGTAGCAGGCATGACAACAAACATGAATGAGTAGGCACAACAGGGCTCAAACAACTCCTACTCATGCTAGTGGGTTTCATCTATTTACTGTGGAATGACAGGTCATGCAAAGGATAAAGGGGTTCAGCTACCGCAGCAAGTAACAGATGAATCGATGTTGTCCTAATGCAGTAAAAAAGAGCAGGAGCGAGAGAGTAGGATTGTATCGGAATGAACAAGGGGGTTTTGCTTGCCTGGCACTTCTGAAGATAACATTGAGTCTTCATCAGTGTCAACGATCACATCATCGGTATCACGTCTATCGAGAGGGGACAAATACCGGCAACACAGAAAGGAACACAATCAATGCAATGCACAATATGATGCATGCTCATGACATGGCAATATGAATGTGTTTTGAGCTAATGCAACTAGCAACAGATTAAATGAAGTTGGTTTGAATACAAGATTCAAATTCAAACTCCATATGTGATTATTTAAATGCCCTTTATTTGATTTGTGCTAAACAGCAGCTATAAGTTGTTCTAACATTCATGAAAATGGTACAGATGGATTCCTTGAATTTGTTTGATAATTTTTCATATATAAATTATTTAATTTGGAGTTACGGTTAATTTTCTATGAATTTTAGAAGTTTATATTCATTTTCTGGAATTTCAGAATTAAATTAAATCCAGAAAACATTACTGCGTCAGCATGACGTTGGCATGACGTCAGCAAGTCAACAGGGGCCGGCTCGGGTCAAACCTGACGTGTGGGGTCCACACGTCAGTGACACAGGGGCTAATCCCGCGTTGACTCGGGCTTTGACCCGCTACGGGGCCCGCTGTCAGTGTCACAGGGTTAGTTAGCAGGGTCATTAGCCCCTAACGACGACGCCACGTCAGCACGCCGGAGACCAGCCGACGGCGACCACAGAACACAGCGGGGCACGCCGGACTTGCGCTAGAGGCGTCAGTTTGGCGCGCTGAGGGCACCAGGGGATGGCCCTTGCTCCCGCGCATCCAGAGGACCGAGTGGGAGGTCGTGGGGTCGCCGGAACTCATGCCGGCGACGAGCTTTGGCGGCGATGGTGTTCGGTGGTGCTCGGGCGCGTCGCTACGGTGCATCAGTGAGCAAATGGAGAGGCTGGGCAGCACCTGCTAGACATGGGGAGCACTAAGAGCAGCTCAGTGAGGCCAGGGGAGCACGGAGGCTATGCGTGCAGCAGCAATGGCGGACGGTGGCTTCGGTGCTCATGGGGAACGGCGCTACGGCACGGAGGGGAGCATGCTGAGTTAGGGGAGAGGGTCAGTGACTCACGGCGATGACGAGGGGACGCTCGGCGAGGTCGTGGACGGTCCGGAGCCGGCGAATTTGACGAAGATGGCCGGCGGTCCCGAGGTTGAAGAAGGCATCGAGGGCGGTGTTGTGGCACGTCCGGGGCCTCGTGGCTCGTTGAGGAGGTAGAGGGAGGACCGGCGGAGCTTCCTGGGGCGTCGGTGAGCCGTGGGGTGGCCGGTAGCCACGGTGGCTCTCGTCGGTGGCGGCGGCTCCGTTCGGTCGCGGAAGGGGAAACAGAGGAGCGAGGGGGAGGGAGGTCCAGAGAGCGAGGGAGAAGTGAGAGGGGGTCGGGGCTGCGTGGCGTCGCGGGAGGGACCAGGGAAGGAGGAGGCAGCCAGGCAGGGAGGAGGTGGCCTCCTCGGCCGCGCGCGTGCGAGCACGCAGCTGCTCCCACTGGCAAGAGGAAGACGACAGGGGGGGAGTAGCGGTGGCGGGCTGGGCCGGTTCTGGTGGGCTGCACGGGTGAGGCCAGGTAAGTCCTTCTCTCTCTCTCTTTTATTTTTTTCTTCTGTTTTGTTTTATTTAATTTCGTTTTGCCACTGTTTTGAATTTTAAACAAATTCAAACAATGCCAAAAACTCCTCTGAGTAATTTTATTTGGCTAGATGGACTTTTCCAAAAGCTCATAAAATATTTCAGGGGTATTTGAAATTATATTCTAATTATATGAATATAATTCAAATTCAAATAGCTAATGATTTAAATTCAAAGTCCCAAAAATAAATCCTTAAAAATGTTCAATATTTTGGTTGGAACCAGAACCCTTACCAAAAATTATCAAACATTTAAGAAGAGCCTTTTGGAGCAATGAATGAGATTTCTAGGGTTTTTGCCCCTCTTTTATTTAGGGTTTTGAGGCTTCCAATATTCCTCAATTCAAGTTTCAAAAATATAGACATGATGCACACATGAAGCTAGGCTAGAGCAATGCCAGAAGCTAGGGATGTGACAACTCACCCCCACTAAACAAGAATCTCGTCTCGAGATTCAAGCGTAGGGTAGGATGAAGGGGAAACGCAAACTAGTACAATCTTCACGATCCAGGGTGCACTTCAGTTGAACGTTGATTCATTCACCATCATTGTCTTGATGTCTTGTTTTGATAAATCCTGCCAACATGACATGGAGGGAAGAAGGAGACTCTAGAAGGGTCGATCTTCTTGAAGATCGAACAACTCACGGAATGAGACATAGGACCATCTCTCGGGTTGAGACACGAGATACACATCAAGAGGGGTGGAAAGAAACGGATGACGAAGGTTCACTAGGTGGACAACAATTCCACACTTAAGAAGGTGGTAATCGGTTGTCAACGTAGCGAGGAGTTGAGTTGCCATGATACCACAACGAGACACCTTCGGAACCGTGACTCGTAGATATCTCCCCTTAAGTGGCAAAAGAATTACCTTTGATTCAGAGATCATTGAAACTCTTTATACCAGCTTAAGGCAAATCATAATCGATCATTTAGTGGGGTTCGGTAGAATGGCATACTCAAACTTGGATGATGTGGATTACCTTGTTGAACACAACGTAATGGATGAATTTTGCTTATCACCAGAAATGGAAGAGACCCATGGTAGAATGGTACATTGGCGGTGCAAGCTGGGAACAAAATGCAAATGCTGGGAATGATTCTGGTAACTGGGGAAGAACCCAACAATAGAGAGTGAATTCACTGTTGGAGTGGTTATAGCATAACCGAGGAAATCTAGGGCAATCCCAGCTAGTGCCGATGATAAGACGTAGCGCTTGTGCGTGCTCTCAAGAACTTGAGCATTTCCACAATCATCAAGGTTTTATCAACAACCGCGTCAAGGGTGCTGACAACACAACATACTACCATGATGAATAGCGATGGACGATGCAGATGCGAAGGAGGATAACACTTTCTCAGATTGCACCTTAGCGAGGCCAAGCAAATAAAATCTGGATGATCGACCGAGAGACATTTAGCACTCCGCTTCTAATGTTCTCCTTGATGTGCTAGTATAACCCATTCATAGATATGGTTTGATATCTAAAACATCAAGTAAAAGGTCGGACTTCGGGAACACAAAAATCCATAGGGGCAACTAGGGAGTAAATCCTACGAAATCCCTAGGGGGGGGGTGTCCAACTTCCTCAAACAAGATACTATAATAATAGGTCTACCGGATGGGTGTGTTGGCCACGACATCCACCTTACCGGTTATCAAGAGACCAATATTATAGTTCTTAGGGAAATGTTCCAACCATCATATCTGCCTGAGATTCAGCTCTGGTTGGTGTTAGGATATTCCAGGCTCATCGAGTCTTAGGAAGAAAAATGAAAGTTTGCAACACAAATCGACGAGATGACGTTGCGGGATTCTCGGGAGATGAACTACGATAGCAAGCTCCAAAACATGAGCTGGTTCTGCTACAAACATGTGAACACGTTGTCCCAGACAAGCATGACCACGTGGTAGTCTTATAATAAAACACTACCGAGTTCAGGAGGGGGAACCATCAACGAGGGTATCGAAGTTCTTTCATAAGTCCGGATTAGCTCTTATGAAGGAACTCCTTCTCCTTGAACAAATCAATCAGTGGCTTGGTGTGCTAGGGATACATATAGATTGAAGGTTGCAAGTCTTCAAACCACAACATTCTTCGCACGTGTGCATGACTGATTTGGAATGATTCCAGAGAAAGCAACATTGACTTTCTCGAATCCACGGCGGCAACTTGCATCAGATGCACATGAATTAAAGGAAGTCACTACCTTCATCCAAACATATGCTTCATGAGCTAGCATGAACAAATGCTTTCAAAAGTTTCCAACACTAACTTAATGTTCAGCAAAATTATGGAGAAGACAAGGATGTTGTCAATGGGCACAACAACAATTCATCTGGGTTTCCTTTTAAAAGGAATTCCATAGTTAAGTGAACAAGTGATAGCATTGGTCAGACCTAAAAGATATAATGGTGTATGCTCGAGGGATCAACCATGAATAAGACAACATTACGAGCATCGTTGGTACTGATTTGATTTGACGATAGCCCACACTCAAATCAAAGGATTGATAAGACAATAGGTCCAGCAACTGATCACAAGGACCAATCGATGAAGATATCATCTTTCTTCAACACACACTACACAAGAATATCCCTTTGGAACGAACTAAGTCAGACAAGCTTTTATCTTCCAACTCTCCAAGTTGTTGTCTAGCTTAACCAACTAGCTCAGGGATATCTAACACCGATTCTTGGAGAGAAGGTGGTTCACAAGAAACCAACTTGATCACGAACTCAACATAGCGGTCAGGTGACAACCCGGTAACACCTCCAAGAAGATATTTGGAAAGTCACGAACCACCGGTATGTTACTAAGCTCGAGAACAATGTTGCTTTTGAGGGCAAGACGATATGATCAAATGAGTGAGGACTTGACAAGATCCTAACTCATCAATCGAAGGGTGCACCGAAATAAGGACTAGGTAGCACGATCAGTCTTAGAAGGATGATTCGAAAACCAACATACTAAGAATGAAATTATTATCCTTTAACTACCAAGCAACAGAGTTGCTAGCAGTATTGATTTCACACATCACAATTCATTTGTCGGTATTCCGGTTGCATCAACACGAGGGCCGAGGAATGAACAGTGATGGCAAGAAGTATCACTGTACCAAGAGTTCATGGGATGGTGTGCAATTCCTATAACAATCTCGATATAAAATATGTAATACTCCAAGGTAGAGCAGAACCAAAAGCTGGATTGGCATTTGATCTGCGGAATACAACTACTTTGACCCAATCCTAGATATGGAAGAGGTACTGGAGTTTGTTTCTCCTAGTCATTCCGGAATAGAATGGCTTGACAGACCACAAGAGTCATAGGCATCGATGAACGAACGCACGCATACTATTGACTATCAATTGATAGACGAGGGTCAGAATGCAACTAAAGAGAACAACTCAAAGGAACATATAACTTTCTGAGTTGTGGATGCATAGATTAGTATGTCGAACCAAGTTCAACATATTTCTTCCGGATAACCCATGCAGAAAGGTAGAACTGGCAGAGTCACGATTTATGAATGGAGAACTCCTCAAGAGTACTCTAATTGTGATTTTTTTTGATCCAATAAACATCTGCCATAAGTAGTTCATGGTATTTGGAAGAAGAAGATACCACGGACTTCAAGGACTATCGCAAAGGTTACTAATATCCTAAAGGCACTAGCAATTACTATCAACATGAAGTAGGTAGAGTGAATCTCGGGTTCAGAACCCAGGAGTAGAATACCTACTACTAAGTAGCATCACGGGATGCTTCCGAGAATAAAGGCCAGAATCTTCACACTAGGACACAAATCATGGCTAGACCACTAGATGATCCCCTAAGCACTTAGGGTCATAATAATAATTCCAACATATATGTCGAGGCAATAATTACCTCAACACACTGATTAGTGTGGTTAATCTGGCCCATGGGAACATCGGAAACAGAAGGAAGGGATTTGCAAATGCATCGGACTATTTAGAAACCTGGGATGACTCGGACAGCATAACGGCTATAATTGCTCAAAAAGATTTGAGACAATCACAAAAATGGTGGCATAACCACTCAGAAGCACAATATCAAGGTTCCGAGATCAACAATTAACATACGGAAGTAGTAGGAACTGAACTGAGACTTAAATCCAACAATCTTATAAGTCTACTGATTAGTAACACGTGATCCTAATAGAAAGAAGAGATAGCCTAGTTCTTAATCCCCACAGGAAAGATAAGATGACTCAGATCAGAAGGGCATGAGGTATAAGGAGTAAAAAGAGCCTTACGTTCCATCCCACAATCAATTCCCTTATATAACTAAAGAATTTCTAAACTCAACTTCGACCAGTTTGGCTTGGTAATCCTACAGGCAGTCAAGCTCTGATACCAACGCTGTCAGGACCCCGACTCAATGCCACATCGATCTAGCATGTAACACCTCATATCACTTTGCGGCCTCACGCACTGTATTCCCACGGGTGTCGCCTTACCTTTGCCCGGGACCGTTTGCGCCTTTTGGCACACGTATATGACAGTGTCGCTAGCATCCATATGATAAGGAGCCCGGGCTGACATGGCTAGTCGTAAACCCAAAGCGGCACAGACTTACAGGGACAGGCATCCATGACCCAGCATCGAACGTGTCGGTCATCAGCGAGTGAATCCAGGCTGTAGCACTGGGCTAGCAGGACTCCGGTGAACCGGGCTGTAGCGGGCTAACAGGACTCCGGTATTCACTGCGTGACATTTCCCCGAAGGGACAGACACATGAACGAAGAAGGACACATGCCGGCCAGCCTAAGTGTTCCGGAGCAGTAGCAAGCTACCATGGCTCGGTGGAAACACTAGGAGACATTTCCCCGTAAGAGAGGCTACTAAAGATAAACAACTAGATGGTCAGATCCCACACATACCAAGCATTTCAATAACATACACACAATATGCTCGATATGTGCAAATACAACATGGCATCACAACATGACTCTATGACTCAAGTAATCTATTCAATAGGCTCCGAGGAGCGAGATATTACAAACATGGGTCTCATGACCCAACATTCAGAGCATACAAATCAAGCACAAGCGGAAGCTATCATGTCTGAGTACAGACATCTATAAATGAAAAAGGCTGAGAAGCCTGACTATCTACCAAATCCTGCCGAGGCACAAGATAGTAGCTGAGGTAACAAGCTAAACGTCGAAGACCACGCGGAAATACTAGTGAGACTGAAGTCTCTCTGCAAAAACATAAAATAGGCAAACGTGAGTACAAATGTACCCAACAAGACTTACATCAGAACTATCTACATATGCATCATTATCAACAAAGGGATGGTGGGGTTTAACTGCAGCAAGCCAGCTTTGACTCGGTGGCTATCCTGAACTACGACTGCGAGTAACTTTTTTGAGGTGGCGCACACGAGTCCACATATTCGCCATATCAATACACCACTATGGATCCGCTCCCGTCTCCCTACGAGAACGCCATCCATAGCACTCACGCTTATCTTGCGTATTTTAGAGTATCCACTTTCACTTGTCTATGAACTGATATAAGCAACCCAGAAGTCCTTTACCGCGGACACGGCTATTCGAATAGATGATGTTAACCCTGCAGGGGTGTACTTCTTCACACACGCTCTCACCACTTACCGCCGTTTACATGACATGTACTCGGCAACCTTCAAGCGGAAGCCCAACGTGGGTGTCGGCCACGGCCTGCCCAAACACTCAAGTCTCTAGTCCAGGTTTATCGCCTATTCGGGTTCCATCCATGAGGAGATCCGGCCGGAGTTTCGCTCACAGCCCCAAACGATGTGAACAGGGTTCCCGAGACACCAAACGGGCGCCCGGTACACCGTGCCACGTGCCTACCGCATCACATCCCACCCCTACGGTCAGCGCTGCCCATGGCCTCCAGCATACTACAAACACCAGAAACTACTTGCAACTCCTGGACAGAGGACAAGGGTGATTAAGAAGCCGAGAGGGTCCATTGGTTTCGGGCCCAATGCGTGGTAGTAGCTGAATCATGGATCACAAACACAGAACTCAGTTCCTGAGGACGGCTGCAATGAGACAACCCACCATGTACTCCTACATGGCCTCTCACCGCTACCTTTACCAAATCGTATTCACACACTTAGCTCACACACAGTAGGACATGTTCACACACCTCTGATTCATCCCCGATGAATCAGACCTGACTCAACTCTAAGCAGTAGCAGGCATGACAACAAACATGAATGAGTAGGCACAACAGGGCTCAAACAACTCCTACTCATGCTAGTGGGTTTCATCTATTTACTGTGGAATGACAGGTCATGCAAAGGATAAAGGGGTTCAGCTACCGCAGCAAGTAACAGATGAATCGATGTTGTCCTAATGCAGTAAAAAAGAGCAGGAGCGAGAGAGTAGGATTGTATCGGAATGAACAAGGGGGTTTTGCTTGCCTGGCACTTCTGAAGATAACATTGAGTCTTCATCAGTGTCAACGATCACATCATCGGTATCACGTCTATCGAGAGGGGACAAATACCGGCAACACAGAAAGGAACACAATCAATGCAATGCACAATATGATGCATGCTCATGACATGGCAATATGAATGTGTTTTGAGCTAATGCAACTAGCAACAGATTAAATGAAGTTGGTTTGAATACAAGATTCAAATTCAAACTCCATATGTGATTATTTAAATGCCCTTTATTTGATTTGTGCTAAACAGCAGCTATAAGTTGTTCTAACATGCATGAAAATGGTACAGATGGATTCCTTGAATTTTTCTGATAATTTTTCATATATAAATTATTTAATTTGGAGTTACGGTTAATTTTCTATGAATTTTAGAAGTTTATATTCATTTTCTGGAATTTCAAAATTAAATTAAATCCAGAAAACATTACTGCGTCAGCATGACGTTGGCATGACGTCACCAAGTCAACAGGGGCCGGCTCGGGTCAAACCTGACGTGTGGGGTCCACACGTCAGTGACACAGGGGCTAATCCCGCGTTGACTCGGGCTTTGACCCGCTACGGGGCCCGCTATCAGTGTCACAGGGTTAGTTAGCAGGGTCATTAGCCCCTAACGACGACGCCACGTCAGCACGCCGGAGACCAGCCGACGGCGACCACAGAACACGGCGGGGCACGCCGGACTTGCGCTAGAGGCGTCAGTTTGGCGCGCTGAGGGCACCAGGGGATGGCCCTTGCTCCCGCGCATCCAGAGGACCGAGTGGGAGGTCGTGGGGTCGCCGGAACTCATGCCGGCGACGAGCTTTGGCGGCGATGGTGTTCGGTGGTGCTCGGGCGCGTCGCTACGGTGCATCAGTGAGCAAATGGAGAGGCTGGGCAGCACCTGCTAGACATGGGGAGCACTAAGAGCAGCTCAGTGAGGCCAGGGGAGCATGGAGGCTATGCGTGCAGCAGCAATGGCGGACGGTGGCTTCGGTGCTCGTGGGGAACGGCGCTACGGCACGGAGGGGGAGCATGCTGAGTTAGGGGAGAGGGTCAGTGACTCACGGCGATGACGAGGGGACGCTCGGCGAGGTCGGGGACGGTCCGGAGCCAGCGAATTTGACGAAGATGGCCGGCGGTCCCGAGGTTGAAGAAGGCATCGAGGGCGGTGTTGTGGCATGTCCGGGGCCTCGTGGCTCGTTGAGGAGGTAGAGGGAGGACCGGCGGAGCTTCCTGGGGCGTCGGTGAGCCGTGGGGTGGCCGGTAGCCACGGTGGCTCTCGTCGGTGGCGGCGGCTCCGTTCGGTCGCGGAAGGGGAAACAGAGGAGCGAGGGGGAGGGAGGTCCAGAGAGCGAGGGAGAAGTGAGAGGGGGTCGGGGCTGCGTGGCGTCGCGGGAGGGACCAGGGAAGGAGGAGGCAGCCAGGCAGGGAGGAGGTGGCCTCCTCGGCCGCGCGCGTGCGAGCACGTAGCTGCTCCCACTGGCAAGAGGAAGACGACAGGGGGGGGAGTAGCGGTGGCGGGCTGGGCCGGTTCTGGTGGGCTGCACGGGTGAGGCCAGGTAAGTCCTTCTCTCTCTCTCTTTTATTTTTTTCTTCTGTTTTGTTTTATTTAATTTCGTTTTGCCACTGTTTTGAATTTTAAACAAATTCAAACAATGCCAAAAACTCCTCTGAGTAATTTTATTTGGCTAGATGGACTTTTCCAAAAGCTCATAAAATATTTCAGGGGTATTTGAAATTATATTCTAATTATATGAATATAATTCAAATTCAAATAGCTAATGATTTAAATTCAAAGTCCCAAAAATAAATCCTTAAAAATGTTCAATATTTTGGTTGGGACCAGAACCCTTACCAAAAATTATCAAACATTTAAGAAGAGCCTTTTGGAGCAATGAATGAGATTTCTAGGGTTTTTGCCCCTCTTTTATTTAGGGTTTTGAGGCTTCCAATATTCCTCAATTCAAGTTTCAAAAATATAGACATGATGCACACATGAAGCTAGGCTAGAGCAATGCCAGAAGCTAGGGATGTGACATAGGCATGGACCCCACTACCTGCTCCCAATCCTCGCGAAGAAACACGGGCGTAGGAGTGCCCTCCAGCCTCGCCACGTCGCCCCCAACCAAGGACTAGAGGACCGCCGCCAGATCCTCGTCGGCCAGGACCACGGGGCTCGAGTGAGGCCTCCACATCGGAAGTGAGTACTGACGGAGCGGAGCCAGTTGATGCTCCAGGAACTCCCTCAGCAGCGACGCACCGATCAGCTTTGCCGCCGCCACGCTGGCCGGCCTCAGATCTGCGTCCATCTTCTCCAACACCAGCTTCGCGCAGGGATCCAGAAGCTCCACTCGGGACCAGTCGTCGAAGCTCACAGGGTGCTCCGCGGGCAGGATCAGCCGAGGATGGATGCGCCCAGCATCCACCAAGACCCACTTGCTCCTGAAGCCCTCAATCCTCTTCCCAGGGTTTGAAATGGCGATGGCACCGCCGTATGCGACAAAGCTCGCGCACGCGGAGGCGGAACCACTGGAGGTTCGGAGGGAGAAGTAGTGGCGTAGCAAGGCCACCGAGGGCTTCACCCCTACGTGGGCCTCACAATAGTAGGCGAAGATTGCCAGAAGAAGGACGGAGTTGGGATGGAGGTGCAGAGCTTGAATATTGTAGTGGCGGAGGACAGAGAAGAAGAACTCGGAAAAGGGAGGCACCAGACCGGCAACGATGGTGCTCACGAAGACTGGATAGAAGGTGCTCCCTCGACCTTCAGGGACGGCAGAGCCGGCCTTGAACACCTTCGTCCCGTCGATGCCCTGCACCTCCGCCATCTGGCGCACCAGGGCAAGACTCGCCCCTAACACGATTGGTGGGTCCAAGGCAGGCGAGTACCAAGCTCCGTCCGGGGCTTGGCAAGGAGCCATGACTAGCTAGGGCACGCAGGCGGAGTAGATCTGAATATTTTGGAAGCAGGGAGGAGAGGCGCAAGAAAGGGGTTCTAAGCAGCAACAGGAGGAAATAAAGGAGGCAAGGGAGATGCCGCTCTTCTATCAACTCACGCGGTTGCAGAGGTGCCCACGTCCAATCAACCGCCACGCGGCGCCCAAGGACGCAGGCTGTTAGGGCCCGCGACGATTCGCACTTTCCCTTTCGCCTCTCTACTCGGCCAAGTTCGGACGCGCCGTGGGCCCGGGGGCTACTGTCGGCGTTCTGGGAACGGAGGTCCCCAGACTTTCCTGCCTGCGGCCCGCGGCGTGGCTCAAAGGAGGCCCAACACAGCCCATCTTCATCAACGCAAGCTCAAGACCCTCGCGAGGGGCCAAGCCTCACGGGGCGGACGACAAGGAGCTTCCTCAGGCACGGCCTCGTCAGGCTGGCTCATTAGGGGGCGGAGAGTTCATGGCAGGGTACCTCGCGAGGTGCCCGTGACGCAAGCCATGACGACCAAGGCTGCCAGTCGGGCGCCAGCCCACGCAGTGTCCTCCTTTCCTCTTTGGTGCAAAGGGAGCAAGCGCAGGCAAGAGCATCAAGCAAAGGCGTCCATTTCGGTGCAACGAGACCAAGAACAGCCCAACGGCTGGAAGGAAGTCATTGTGGAGCCCAAGCAGGCGTCATCACCAGAGCCTTTGACAGGCGAGGAACAACTTTAGTCAGGATAAGTGTACCCGCTGTTCCCCTTCAAAATGGCCAATAGTTGGCGCCCTTCCCGCTCAATATTTGGAAAGAGGCCCAGGGCCTTTGCCTATAAATAGGACTAGCCACCCCTGGGTAGGGAGGCGAGACCGGAGAGGAAAGAACAAGGATAGGAAGACATAGAGAGAGAGAGAGAGAGGCGACTGCACTCCCCCTAGCAGTTCGTCGCACCAGCCAAGAACAGACCCACGCGAGGCTGTTCTCCCTTTGTATTATTCATCATCCAACCCAAGAGGCAATCCACCACACCACACACTGGAGTAGGGTATTACACCACAATGGTGGCCTGAACTAGTATAAATCTTGTGTCTCTTGTGCTATTCAGTTTGGTAGTTAGATCTTAGCGATTCGGCGAGGAGCGAGCCGGCAGAGGGTTGAATCTCCGCGCGCACCCCAGAGTTCGAACCTCAAGGGTCTGCCGGAACCCGAAATCCGACAGTTGTCTACCACAATATACCTGGAAGACTTGCAAATGGGACAATAGTTCAAGTCCGCATAGTCAAGCCTAAATAAGGCACATACTTTCTCACAGGCATGTATCTTCTCATAGGGCATCTTTAGTGCACGGAGGATTTTTTTCCGATTGGTACAGGTTTGCAGGCATTACATGGCCTTTGGGTAGAAAGCGTCTAAATACTATCATAATTGCGTCGTAGCATTCTCTGCCCAAGTTGAACTGAGCCTTTAGAGCCATTACTTGTGCGATGGCATCGTACTAACAAAGCTCAGTGTGCTCGTGGAGCGGATGTTTTGAAGACTCCAACATTTCATTGAAGGCCTTTGCAGATTCCTCCATCTCCTCGTCCGAATCCCGAGCATCATCATAGTCTTGCACCATGTTTTCCATCCAGGTACCATACTTGTCGGTGCAACGATGATCCATCTCAGCTCGGTCACGTTGGGCAGACTCACCACGAAATGTCCACACCGTATAATCGGGCGTAAAACCATTCTTCTGCAGGTGTTTTCCCATTTCAGCCTCTGTCCTCTTTTCCCAATTGCCGCACCAGAAACAGGGGCACTAGATTTTCCTCTGTCCATTTGCAAATGCGGCTTGCACAAACCCCTTGATTTTTGTGAACCATTCAGCGCTCCATTTGTTCTGACGAGCGTGACCGGTATACATCCACACACGATCACTCATCTTGACTTTCAGAGCTACTGGACACACAACAATTATATATATAATTCACCATGTATATATTCATCAGTTGATCTACTTTGTCAATTTTATTACGTCCATGCAACCTACACTCTAATAGGTAATGATAGGTCCTAATCCCACCCGAGTATGTGTAGATTGGGTTCATTTTCCCATGCTATGCTCCAGATCCGACACAAAATTTCGGCAGCACCTCCCCGCTGTTCTCTTGATACACGTCTTTGCAATAAACAGAGAGGATGTGTACCCGGAGAACAACAAGGGAGGCACTTATGAAATTTATGCATCGGATCCGGAGCAAAGCATATGGGAATACGAACCCAATCTACACATACTCGGGCTGTCCATGGATAGCATTGGACAATTCGAAAGAATCAGGGTTATAAATATGCAAATGCATGCATATTTATAACTATGACACTTTCGAACGGGAGATACATATTGGTTACGCATACTGATGATTCAAGACACATATATAGCTAGAGCAAATAATTAATGGGGGAGTATGACATGTCATTTGTGCTCACCCACGAACGAAGGAGCTGAGCTCGTCAAACGCACAGCGAGGTCGTCGAACACCAAACCTCGCAGCGGTGAAACAACTGCACATTTAAATCTACCCGATCAACACAATTATATATGATGTTTTTCATAACAAAATCGAAAAATATATGACCTAACTAATAATTCACAAATATAAGACCCCGTCGGCCTCAGGGGGTCGGGTGTCAGGGTGTCTGGGTGTCATGTCGGGGTCGG
>NC_057801.1:229869761-229878946 GCF_018294505.1 Triticum aestivum
GTTAGTTACTCTGCTCTTTGCCGTCCGCCTTTATCTCTCTTTGCCGTCTGCTAGCAGATGGCAAAGAGGTGGGGCGTTAAGTTTTTTCTAAATGGGCGGGGGGGTGGGGGCCACCTCTCTCTTTGCCGTCAGCCAGCTGACGACAAAGATTCTTTGCCGTTAGCTGGCTGACGACAAAGGTCTAGCTGATGGCAAAGAGCTTCTTTGCCGTCTGCTGTTTCTTTGCCGTCCGCTTTTCGGTAGCTGATGGTAAAGAGCTTCTTTGTCGTCCGCTAGCGGACGGCAAAGATCTGGCGGATGGCAAAGTAGCTGATTCCAGTAGTGAATGACTTCGGTTGGCTTGAGATCTTTGTAATTTGGCATCATTGGGATCAATGTGCACACGGTATCATATTTTCCATCCAAGGATCTCAAGATCTTTTTGATGATGAATTTGGTGGTCATCTCTTCAGTTCCTAAGCCGACAATCTCATTTGTGATGAGAGAAAGCCTAGAGTACATTTCGGCGACACCTTCACCATCCTTCATTTTGAACTTGTCAAGTTGACTTTGAAGCACATCCAACTTGGATTCCTTAATTGAGTCGGTAGCTTCGTGCATATCAATCAAAGTATCCCGAATTCCTTTGCATTCTCAACACGACTGATTTTGTTGAATTCTTCGGGGCACAATCCATTGAAGAGGATATCGCAAGCTTGAGCATTGTATTGCAGCATCTTCAATTCTTTCGCGGTAGCTTCACGATTTGGTTCTCTCCCATCAAAGAATTCACCTTGCAGGCCAATACGCACAATATCCCAAACGGCGGGTTTATGTCCAAGAATATGCATTTTCATCTTATGTTTCCAACTAGCAAAATTAGTACCATCAAAGTAAGGACCTCTACGGTGGTGGTTTCCCTCGCTAGACGCCATACTCTCCTAGGTTGTGAAACCAAGGCTATGATCACGAAAGCTATGGAAATCAAGGCAAATGGAGACCAAAGCTCTGATACCACTTGTAGGATTGAAAGTATGTCTAGAGTTGGGTGATTAGACTACTTGACCAAATAAAAACTTAACCTTTTCCCAATTTTAGTTCTTGGCAGATTTTAGCAACTTAGCACAAGTCAAGCAATCACAATACAATTCAAGCAAGCATGCAAACAGTATATGAGTAGCGGAAAGTAAAACATGCAAGTTGCAAGAAAGTAAATGGGAGGAGTTTGGAGGGAGCAAATGCAATGTTGACCAGGAGATTTTTGGCGTGGTTCCGATAGGTGGTGCTATTGTACATCCATGTTGATGGGGACTTCAACCCACGGAGGGTAACGGTTGCGCGAGTCCATGGAGGGCTCCACCCACGAAGGGTCCACGAAGAAGCAACCTTGTCTATCCCATCATGGCCGTCGCCCACAAAGGACTTGCCTCACTAGGGTAGATCTTCACGAAGTAGCTGATCTCCTTGCCCTTACAAACTCCTTGGTTCAACTCCACAATCTTGACAGAGGCTCCCAAGTGACACCTAACCAATCTAGGAGACACCACTCTCCAAAAGGTAATAGATGGTGTGTTGTTGATGAACTCCTTGCTCTTGTGCTTCAAATGGTAGTCTCCCAAATACTCAACTCTCTCTCATAGATTTGGCTATGGTGGAAAGATGATTTGAGTGGAAAGCAACTTGGGGAAGGCTAAAGATCAAGATTCATATGGTATGATTGGACTATCTTGGCCTCAACCCATGGGTATGTGGTTCTCTCTCAGAAAATGAGTAGTGGAAGTGTAGGTTTTGTTCTGATGGTGCTCTCCTCGAATGAGGAACGGGTGGAGGGGCATATATAGCCTCCACACAAAATCTAACTGTTACACACAGATTCCCGAACTCGGTGGGACCGAATCAACAAACTTGGTCAGACCGATTTAGGTAAAAATGTGAATGTTAGGATTTTCGGTTGGACCGATATAGTCATCTCGGTGGGACCGATATTCTAGGGTTAGGGCATAATTTAATCTCGGTGTGACCGATCGCATAAACTCGGTGGGATCAATTTCAACAATAGGTACACAGAGGGTTGGTCAGGCAAACTCAGTGGGACCGATTCGCTCACTTCGGTGGGACCGAAGTGTTACGAAAAGAAAACAGGGAGTTTGCAATGCAGACTCGGTGGGACTGATTTGCTCATTTCGGTGAAACCGAAATGGTACAAAGGGGAAGCAGAGACTTTGCAATCCCATCTCGGTGAGACCGAGATCCCTATCAGTGAGACCGAAGTAACTAGGGTTTGTGGCAGTGGCTATCTCAAGTGAAACTCGGTGGCGCCAGATAGATCAAATCGGTGGGGCCGAATTTGACTTTTGGGTTTAGGACACATGTGGAAATGAGAAAGTGGTTGAGGGTTTTGGAGCATATCACAAAGCATTTTGAGCAAGTAACTCATTAAGCAACACCTCATCCCCTTTTAATAGTATTGGCTTTCCTATGGACTCAATGTGATATTGGATCACTAAAATGAAAATGTAGAGTCTTGAGCTTGTTGCAAATATATGTCCTTTGCATTTTGAGGGTTCTATATCTCTAGTACATGCCATGCCAAACATTGAACTTTATGAAATGATTATATTGAAGTAGCATTAGTTCAGTGAACTATATGTTGTTAAGAATTACCAAAACCATTGTTTGTGTACAAAAGTATGGGTGCTTCTGTACCCCTTACTTGTGCACGGGCAGTTGCAGCCACCCCCGCAGCAAGGCTTGGCAAGGCAGAGGAAGCAAGCAGAAGACAAGAACGAAGAACGTCAAGGTAGCTGCCCAGAGTAGCAAGCATGAAGAGGCAAGCAAGGCCACGCCCGGCAACAAGCCTTGCCGAGGAAACCCACACGCCCCTCCCAGCAAGCCCCTTGCCGGGGCAGTTTACGAAGAGACCAGCAAGGCCACAGCCCCCGGGATTGAGAGCTCTGACACCATCGATAATGTTCAATATCAAGGCTTGGAGAGCACATGCCTGGTAGCGTGCGGCTCCTCGCGAAGATTGACAACCCACGTGTCCACGTGGGGCCTAGTGATAAAGACCTCCGATAAGACCCTTGCCGGGGACAACTCCAAGGCCCCCGGCAAGCCTTGCCGGGGACGACCGCTGGGCCGCGACAAGACCCGCACTCGGTAGGTTCATGCAGCCTCACCACTGCTCTGACGCAACGATAAGCATGCCAGCGAAGCAGGTGCCTGCGTGGAGGCATGCAGATCTTCGTGGAAGCCTACCACTTTGCCAACACAACAGCTGGTTGTTACCTCTTGAGCACTGCGTTGGTTTTCCCTTGAAGAGGAAAGGGTGATGCAGCAAAGTAGCGTAAGTATTTCCCTCAGTTTTTGAGAACCAAGGTATCAATACAGTAGGAGGCTCCACGCAAGTCCCTCGTACCTACACAAACAAACAAGAACCTCGCAACCAACGCGATAAAGGGGTTGTCAATCCCTTCACGGTCACTTGCGGAAGTGAGATCTGATAGAGATAATAAGATAAGATAAATATTTTCGGTATTTTTACGATATAGATTGGAAAGTAAAGATTGCAAAATAAAGGAGATCGGAAACTTATATGATGGAAAATAGACCCGGGGGCCATAGGTTTCACTAGTGCCTTCTCTCAAGATAGCATAAGTATTATGGTGGGTCAACAAATTACTGTCGAGCAAATGATCATGTATATAGGCATCACGTTCGCGACAAGTAGATCGAAACGATTCTGCATCTACTACTGTTACTCCACACATCGACCGCTATCCAGCATGCATTTAGGGTATTAAGTTCATAAGAACAGAGTAACACATTAGGCAAGATGACATGATGTAGAGGGATAAACTCAAGCAATCTGATATAGACCCCATCTTTTTATCCTCGATGGCAACAATACTATACGTGCCTTGCTTCCCCTGCTGTCACTTGGAAAGGACACCGCAAGATTGAACCCAAAGCTAAGAACTTCTCCCATTGCGAGAAAGATCAATCTAGCAGGCCAAACCAAACTGACAATTCGAAGAGACTTGCAAAGATAACCAATCATACATAAAATAATTCAGAGGAGATTCAAATATTTCTCATAGATAAACTTGATCATAAACCCACAATTCATCGGATCTCGACAAACACACCGCAAAAAGAGTTACATCGAATAGATCTCCAAGAAGATTGAGGAGAACTTTGTATTGAGATTCAAAGAGAGAGAAGAAGCCATCTAGCTAATATCTATGGACCCGAAGGTCTATGGTAAACTACTCACAACTCATCGGAGAGGCTATGGTGTTGATGTAGAAGCCCTCCATGATTGATTCCCCCTCCGGCAGAGCGCCGAAAAAGGCCCCAAGATGGGATCTCACGGGTACAGAAGGTTTCGGTGGTGGAAATAGGGTTTCGTGGTGCTCCTCGATGTTTTCAGGGTATGCAGGTATATATAGGCGAAGCAGGTTGGTCAGGGGAGCCACGAGGGGCCCACGAGGGTGCCTTGTGGCCACCTCGGCTGCTTCTTGATGTCCACTCCAAGTCTCCTGGATTGCGTTTGTTCCAAAAAGATCGCTCCCAAAGGCTTCATTCCGTTTGGACTCCGTTTGATATTCCTTTTCTTCGAAACACTAAAATAGGCAAAAAAACTGCAATTTGGGTTGGTCCTCCGGTTAGTAGTTTTGTCCCAAAAATGATATAAAAGTGTAAAGTAAAGCCCATAAACATCCAAAACGGGTAGTATAATAGCATGGAACAATCAAAAATTATACATACGTTGGAGACGTATCACTGGTTCGCCAGCGTCGCGCTGCATGCCTCGTTGACCCAGATGCGTGGTAAGATGAGGGGAAGTGGTGAAGGATGGGATGGCTTCTGTTGCCGTCCCTAATAAAGCGAGAGGACATGTAGGCATCGCATTAAATTTGCTTGTCCTACGTAATCAGGCGATAAGCTTGTATCACTGTCGCTTGCCACCTCCTGTGTGCCATTGTGGCAACCTCTTTGCATATAAAAGGAGGCCAAAGGCACACAGAGGGGGGGTCAGACTTTTGGACAAAGCACGCATCATGGCTAGTTCAAAAGCTCAAGAACACTCATATAACCAGATAAAGCATGACTAGGGTATTACGCATTCTCGCGGCCCGAACTTGGATAAAAATCCCCTGTGTGCTAACGACTCGACCTGCTCTTCATGCAACTAGTCCCCTGCCGAACATAGAAGGGATCCTTGTGACCCCATAGGTGATCGGTTTCCCCGACATCTTTGGCGCGCCAGGTAGGGGACTATTGGTTGTGAGAATATGGTCAGTAGTGAGTGCAGTAGCTCTTTCATCCCCATCGCTTTGAAGAGGAAAGGCGAGCAGCGGCGCCCATGGATGCAACGATGATTTACATCGTGACCAAAAAGCTAAGTTATATCAACTTTGAGTAATTCTTCCTTTTTTACGATGTTATGCCCCTCGATGGTTTCGGTCCTTGTATGGAGGACCTGCACGCAGAAGGAACCCTGCGGTGTTTGGCAATGCTATGCTAAGAACAGTGGGGTGCCTTGCCATAATTAACAGTGCCCCTGTTCTGCCTCGAGTCCGCTCGACAGTCCAGGTGTTGCGCCAAGAGTGGCAGGGTAGCCCGTAGGCGTCGACGCCCTCTGCAGGTTGCTAAGGATCCGTCCTTCTAGCGCCTACGACAAGGGGTGCACGTGCCAGCAGGCCTATCCAACCAAGCGTAGGGTGCCAAAAATACAAGGATGGACTAGAACGGGAAGATAATATGCAACTAGTTCAGAGTACAGCAAAGTTATATTACATCAAAAGTTGTCGCGACTCTAACTTAAGATAATCTGTCTTGGGTACGGACTCGCAAAAACTACAAGGGGAGAAGGAGTTAATCCCGGCGCTGGCCCTCCAGCCTCGCTACTCTGCTAACGCAACTGATGATGGGCTCGATGCACTCCTCGAGCACTTGGCAGTCGACGTTCTCCGGCAAGCTGTCGAGCGCCTGAGCAAAGTCGACGCTGGGGTTCTAATGTGCCACCTTGGTGAGCACCTTGACTAAGGCGTCCCAGCAAAGCTGTCGGGTCTCCTCGGCTAGGTAGGCCGCCCTGATGGACTGGAACAGCTTCAAGGCGGCAAGGACACGCTCGAAGAACTCAGATAGCCTGGCACTCTCGACCACTCTCGCTTCATGGGAGAACCTAAAGTTTGGCATGCCCATGGCAGAAAGCTGCGTGGTCGTTTGCTCTGAAACATCCACAAGGTGGCTGGTCCAAAGCTTCTTGGTCTCCACAAGCTCGTTGTGGGAAGTGGCGGCAGTCTTCAGCAGCAGCTGCTCGTCCGCGAGATCTTTGGCTAGGATCTGCTCACGGGCCCTGGACTCTAAGAGCGTCTCCTCCTGGCTGTCCAACTTCAACTTCAGATCATTGATGGACTCATTGGTTGTGGAGAGTAGTTTGTTTTGTCAGACATGGTGGTCTGCATCTCCGCCAGGTCGAAGAGAGTCTGCTCTCTATCGCCCTTGAGCGTGGAGATCTCTTTGGTCAGCTCAGCCAGGCTCGCCTCCAGCCTCTCCACCTTGCCGGACAGCTTAGTCCTGGTGGCCTCGGCCGCATCAGCATGGTCGATGGCCTCTTTCAGCTTGCCGGCGTGGTCGAGGGCTAGGGCATCGAGTGCCTCCAGGTGCTTCTGCTACAGGTCTCGAGTCCGCTGCGCGATGAGCCGCTCGATCTCCTCGTCCTTGGTGAAAAGCGTGGCGGCAAGCGCCACTTCGCGAGCGACCAAGTCCTCCTCCTGGACATCGAGTGAGACGCGGCGCTGCGTCTGATCGGACTCGTCCTTGGTAGCTTTGGCCTTCGCCACCTCCTGCGCCTTGTCAAAATCAGCTTTCTTGAAGAGGAGGTCCCGCTGACGCTCACTCAGCTGGACTTGGGAGGCCCTCAGATCCTCCCAAGCCTTGTCGAACCAGGTTTTCATTTGGGCGACGCGCTCCTAGAAATCCTCCTCGGCCTTGTCCATGACCGCCATTCTTGAGTCTGACTTCTCCTTGCGAGCCCGGTGGAGAGCCTGGAGCTTGTGGAAGTTGGCACACATGGCTTGAAGGAGTTCGTCCTCCTTGGAGCCGCCGCCGCTGACACTTAGTTCATCAACAACCTGGAGCCCAGCGGCGGTGAGGATTTCCTCGTCAAAAACCTCCCCCTCAACCGGGGACCTAGTGCCTGCATCTCCTGGAATGTCGACGAAGAGGTTGTCGCCAATCTTCCGGTACCTGCTCTGGGCAGGGGCTGAGGAGGAGGAGGGTTGGTCATTGACCACCTCCTCCCTGGCAGCCTCCTTGACGGCCTCGTCAGTGGCGGCCCTGCCGGCCTCTTCGGCAGGCCCCGTGGTGGCCTCCTTGGCAGCAGCCTTGCCGGCCTCTCTGACAGGCTCCTCAGCCACCTCCTCCCCAGCAAGATCCTTGCCGGCCTCCCCAGCAAGCCCCGTGGCGGCCTCTTCAGTGGGTCCCTTGGCGGCCTCCTCAGCAGCAATGGTGGTGGCCTCAGCCTCGACGTCCCTAGAGGTCTCCATGATCACCTCATAGACATCTGCCCAGTCCGCCAAGGGAGAATCTGAGGCCAAGGGAAGGAAAAAGGCGAAACTGAAATCAGAAAAAGTTTGAAATGGAGAGAAAGGAAGAAGCTAAGATGGCAGATAGCGAGGAGCAGAAAGCGCCAACTTACCCACAACAGGTGGGGAGGGTGCGTCCCCCTCCCCGGCGACGTCTACTGCTGGGACGGGGTCACCGGCGCCTGTGCCTGCCTCCTCCTCTGAGCGCAAGAGCTCGTCAGTAGGTGCCCTTGCCGGGAATGCCCCTCTGATCGGCGTGGTTGATGAGGGCAGTGTGTCGGCGGCAGCCCTTGGGGGATCCTCCTGCTCCCGTTCCATTCCTGTAGTTCCGGCAAGATCACCAGTGAGAAAACATGCTCCAACACCCGCCAACAAGAGGTAAGTGGAAACTCACGTTGGGGGATGCGCCGGGGGATGGACTCCGGACTAGTGAAGATCACCCCCGGTGCACGAGGGGTGCCTGCCGGGGGCTCAGTACTTGTCGAGGCTCTGGCCCTTTTCACCCTCTGGGACATCATCTCCGCGTCACTCCAAGCAATGAAACCAAGTTAAAGACAAGTGATTCAGCTAAAGGATCAGGGAATGGATGAATGGAGCAGAGTGCATACTCATCCTCCTATTCTTCTGCTTTCCTCTTCCTCCTCGGGCTAAACAACACAAGGTCATATTTTCCCACTGGGGTGGAGCCTGCCGGGGGAGGGGATGAAGTCCTTAAACGCCCAGCCACAGGAGAAGCAGCGGCGTGCCTGCTCGAGGAGGAGGACGCATCGCCACACCGGCTCGAGGTGGAGGCGGCAGCCGCGGGTTTCTTCAATGCGGCAGCCCTCTTTGCCGCTGCATCCGCATCTAGTGCCTCCACAACAGCGCGCCTCGTCTGGCGCATGGGCCCTGCCCGGGCCCCTTGCCGCTATGTGGCCTTGCCGGGGCGAACTCGTGTAACGCCCCGGATTCGATGCGCCAGGTGTATGCCAGTTATTTGCCGTCGTTGCCACGTCATGTGCTTGCGTGTTGCCTTTTGCCATGTCTTCATCTGCATTTCATATCATGTCATCATGTGCATCTCATTTCGCATTCGTGTTCGTCTCACGCATCCAAGCATTTTCCCGTTGTCCGTTTTGCGATCCGGCACTCCTATGCCCTCCGGCGTTCCCCTTTTGTCTCTCGTTGTGAGTGGGTGTTAAACTTTCTTGGAATGGCCCGAGGTTTGCCAAGCAGCCTTGGTATAGTACCGGTAGACCACCTGTCAAGTTTCGTGCCATTTGGAGGTCGTTTGATACTCCAACGGTTAACCGGGTAACCGCAAAGCCCTCTTTGCGTTGCAGCCCAGCACCCCCTCCAAAGTGGCCCGAAACCCAGCAAACTCCCCTTCATGCTCTCGGTCATTCGATCACGATCGCGTGGCAGAAAATCGCACCTCATTTGGACTCTCCTAGCCCCCTCTACTATAAATTAGCCCCCTCCCCCGAAATCTCGGGCAAACCCTAGATCAAATCGCCCTCCGCCGCCACCGGACGCGTCCGTTCGTGCCGCACACGTCCAGCCGCCGCCGCCCGCCCAACCAGAGGCCGCCACGTGGCACCCAGCCACCGCACGCGCCGCCGGCCCGCCGAG
>NC_057801.1:229879309-229888565 GCF_018294505.1 Triticum aestivum
CCTCCGCCCCCGAGCTTGCCGCCCGCCGGAGCTCCTCTCGCTCGCCCCCGACCCCGAGCCGCCTGCGCCTCCGCCCGGTCGCCTCCTGCCGGCTCGCCCCGAGCCTCGCCGGATCCGCCGCCCAGTGCCGCCCCGTGCTCCAATCCGGGGGGCAGTGACCAGATCCGGTCGCTGGCGCCTTCCCCATCCACCCGCGGCCCCGCCTCGACTTCCGCGCTTCGCCGGAGGTCCGGGGCACCGCCCTGCCGCCGGTCATCGTCGGCCCCCGCATCGGGATGGCCTCGTCTAGATCCAGCCCTAACCCGCCAACCAAACGCTCCGGCGTCCCCGTCCCGATCCGACTCGTCCCCGGGACCGTCCTGTCCAGTTTTTCCCGCGAGGTGAAATATGACTAAGTCCCAGTTTTTTAACATTATCATGCCATGTTTGTCATGCTATATCACTGCATCCGTAGCTCCATTTCGTGCGTGTAATATTTCAAATTGTTCTCCTCGACGAGTACTTCATTTCATTCCATTGCGTCATTTTCATTTGAGCTCATCTTGATGCCTGAGATGCTGTTGGAAGAGTGCATGTTGATGTTAATCTGCTGAAACTGTTATAACTTGCTCATTTGTTATTTTTGCCATGATTGATGTGTGCATCCTATGAGGTTGATGTCTACATGTATGTTGATCTATGCCATGCCATCTTTCCAGTGGTGCCATCCATGTATTTTTGTGAGTTGTGTGCTGAGTGCATCAAGCTTGCTAAGTAGGGTACTTGCTGTTACTCTTTTGCTAGGCAGATTCTGTTATATTTTGTTGCTATGTTAACATGCTTCTACAAGTCATTTCGTGCATTATTCTGGAGATGTTCACTAAATATGTTTTGTTATACATGTCTTGCTCTATCCATTCATGCCCTTAGTTGAAATTATAGCCTACTGTAGATTGTTGTAATCTTGCTCTAAACTTGCTAAATAATGTTGCTGTCAGCCTGTTAACATTAAGTTCAATGTTTCCATGATTGTTTTCTGGTGATCCATGCACCCTAAACTTGCTCTTGCCATGCTTAGCTTCATAAACATGTCTTCTTACTGTTGGTTGCCTTGCCATGCCATGTATTGCTCTGTGGTGAGTGGTTCAAGCTCACCAACATGCCTACTTATTGTTGTTCCTGCCATGTTTGAATCTGTAATATAACTTGCCATGTTTACATGGGTGCCATCATATTTTCTGGTCCTTTTTGGCTCATGGTCAGTAAGGGACTCTTGTTCTATGTCATTAGTAGATTCATGACATGCCTTTGTTTGCCATGATATGCTCCTGTAACATGTTGTTTACTTGCTCTAAACATTGCAACCTGATGTTATTTCTGCAAAGTCAGAAACTGTTATTATTTGCAATCTTACCATGTCCTCTTAAGCATGTTCTAGTTGTTTCTGGAGATAGCTCAGTGTTCATGTTTTGTTATGCTTTACCTGTACTTCATGCCCACGCCTTTTGTTATTATGTTGGGGTGCTGTAGCATGTTGTTTTGATGCTTGCAATATGCCTAGTTGTTGTTATGGACAGATTGTTGTTATGTCTTGTATAGAGTGTATGTGTTGCACCATTGCTCCGTTTTGAGTGTGCTCTATATGAAACTTGCTTGATTTCGCATTTAGTTTCATATTATATGTTGCATCCTTGTTTTGAGGTGTTTGCTTGATGTTTGGGTGCATTTTGCCTTAATGCCATGTTTAACTTGTTTTGCTCATATCTTCTAGGCCGTAGCTCCGAATCTAATGAACTTTATGTGTAACTTGACTAGAATTTCGTGTAGATCATCTTGGTGCATCTTAACTTGCTGTTTAACAACTTGAACATAAGGTTTATTCAGTTCTGGACCAATTTTGAAATTTGCATATGAGGACTTACCGGAATTGTTATATGTTGTTCCCGGCCTCATTTAAACTTGCCTTGATGTGTTGTTCTTGTTTGCATCATCTCTTGCCATGAGTAGCTTCATGTAGCTTTGTCATGCATCATGCTTGTTATGCATCATGTCTTGCCTATGTGTGGTGTGTTTACCATGTTGTGTGCTTCTTCTCGATAGTTCCCGTTTCGTTGCGATCGTGAGGATTCGTTCGCCTACGCTCGGTTCGTCTTCGTGGCTTCATCTTCTTCATGGACTCGTTCTTCTTCCTAGCGGGATTTCAGGCAAGATGACCGCTACCCTGGATCTCACTACTATCATTGCTATGCTAGTAGCTTCGTTCTATCGCTTTGCTGCGCTACCTATCATTTGTTCTTCAAGCCTCCCAAATTGCCATGAACCTCTAACCTTTGACACCATTCCTAGCAAACCATTGTTTGGCTATGTTACCGCTTTGCTCAGCCCCTCTTATAGCGTTGCTAGTTGCAGGTGAAGTTGAAGATTTCTCCATGGTGGATAGGGTTTATGTTGGGATATCACAATATCTCTTATATTATTAATGCATCTATACACTTGGTAAAGGGTGGAAGGCTCGGCCTTATGCCTGGTGTTTTGTTCCACTCTTGCCGCCCAACTTCCCGTCATACCGGTATTATGTTCCCGGATTTTGCGTTCCTAACGTGGTAGGGTGATTTATGGGACCCCCCTGACAGTTCGCTTTGAATAAAACTTGTCAAGCAAGGCCCAACCTTGGTTTTACCATTTGCCTCACCACCACCTACCTTTCCCTTGGGAGTTATTAACCCAAGGGTCATCTTTATTTTAGCCCCCCCGGGCCAGTTCTTGTCTAAGTGTTGGTCCGAACTGAGCAGCCTGCGGGGCCACCTCGGGGAAACTCGAAGTCTGGTTTTACTCATAGCTTGACTAATCTGGTGTTGCCCTGAGAACGAGATATGTGCAGCTCCTATCGGGATGTCGGCGCATCGAGCGGCTTTGCTGGTCTTGTTTTACCATTGTCGAAATGTCTTGTAAACCGGGATTCCGAGACTGATCGGGTCTTCCTGGGAGAAGGAATATCTTTTGTTGATCGCGAGAGCTTATCATGGGCGAAGTTGGGACACCTCTGTAGGGTATAAACTTTCGAGAGCCGTGCCCGCGGTTATGTGGCAGATGGGAATTTGTTAATGTCCGGTTGTAGATAACTTGACACCAGATCCGAATTAAAACGCATCAACCGTGTGTGTAGCCGTGATGGTCTCTTCTCGGCGGAGTCCGGGAAGTGAACACGGTTTCTGGGTTATGTTTGACGTAAGTAGGAGTTCAGGATCACTTCTTGATCATTGCTAGTTGACGACTGTTCCATTTGCTTCTCTTCTTGCTCTCATTTGCGTATGCTAGCCACCATATTTGCTTAGCCGCTGCTGCAACCTCACCACTTTACCCCTTCCTTACCCATTTAAGCTTTGCTAGTCTTGATACCCATGGTAATGGGATTGCTGAGTCCTCGTGGCTCACAGATTACTACAACAACAGTTGTAGGTACAGGTTATGCGATGATCTTGACGCGAGAGCGATGTTTGCTTGTCTTGGAGTTCTTCTTCTGCTTCTTCTTCGATCAGGGGATAGGTTCCAGGTCGGCAGCCTGGGCAAGCAGGGTGGATGTCGTTTGAGCTTCTGTTTGTGTTTCATCCGTAGTCGGATGGTGCTCTTATGTAAGATGATGTTGTATTCGTGTGGCATTGTATGCCTTTTGTATGTATCTCCATCTATTATGTAATGTTGATGTAATGATATCCACCTTGCAAAAGCGTCTCAATATGCGGGTCTATCCTTGGTGGGACCTTCGAGTTCCTTTTGGATAGGGTCGCATATTGGGCGTGACAACTGGCTCATTGGAGCCGACCCATCGCAGTACATGCTTTTTCTTTGTGACCAAGGACTCGTCCGCCCACACGCCTCGTCGGCCGACTCTTCGGCCGCCTCCACGGCGGGGGAAGCACCAACGCCCGCGCCGCTGGTCTCTCCAGCGGGCTCCACCCACCTGAGGAATCTTTGTTCCTCTTCGGCCTCCTCGGCCTCGTTCTCCACGGCGCCACAGCTGCCGGCCTCCACGGTGAGATCCGCCTCCTTCGCCCTAGCGGCAATATACGCCAGCTCCTAAGCGGTGGCGGTGCGGTGGATGAGTTCTAGCTCATCATGAACGTGGCCCTCCGACAAGTTGTCGAAGAACTGTTGCACATCCTCCGCCTTTGGCTCGGCCTAGGTTGGGTCCAGGAAGTGAGCATTGAAGGCGGCCATCGTGGCAATAATCTCGGTCTGGCAAGAGTTATTGCTCATCGGGTGCACCCCTGTCGACAACCTGAATGGGTGGCCCTTCTTGCTGGCCTTTGTGGCCCTGCCAACCCACTCAGTATTGCCGTCCTCGTCTGCCTTGAGTTGGAAGAGCCTCTGGCAGATGGATGCGTGCTGCATCACGGTGAAGTTATGCTTTAAGCCGCAACAGAGCCTCATGACATCCACTGCGCTCCTGAAATCCCAGGCCGGCCTCCCCTTCTGGTGCAAATGAGCGATGTGGCAATGAATGAAATCAGCCCCAACCATCTCCAGTGTGAGTCCAGCGGAGACAAGGCGGAGGATCCTGGTGGTGGCGACCGTGAGCTTCGCGTCGTCGGGGTCAGAGTCGTTCGAGTCGTCGTCGTGGACCGGCGGGTTCCGATGGATCTCACAGAAGTGATGTGGATCTTCCTCCTTGATCCAGCACCATCGGCCCCACCACTCATCCCACCGCTCCTTCTGGAAGCCCTCCGGATATGCACCCTTGCATAGAGGCCTCAGTATCCAAGCGATGGAGCTAGAGATGGTGTTCCCTTGTTGAATCCGGGGGAAGAAATAATGGCGGAAAAGCGCCGTGCTGGGGTAGAATTTGGTGAAGCCGTCCAAGAGATTGGCGAAAAGGGCCATGCACACCACTGCATTCGGCATGAAGTCCAAGAGATAAAAGCCATAGGTGTGCATGATGTCGTTGAAGAAATCGAAGAAAGGGGGCAGAGGCCGTAGGAAAAATAGTCGACGAAGAAGGGGTAAACCTTCGGGCCAGCCTTGGCAAAGGGGGCAGGAATGACCTTGGTGGCAGGATGCCCCGTCGTCTTCGTCCCCCACAAGCACAGGAAATGATCCTTGAGCGTGATCACATGAATTTTTGAAGGGAAGAGGGCGTGCTCCTTCCGCATCTTCACCAGCTCACTCTCCGGCAACTCCTTCCCCGCAGCGGCCTTGGCTGCTTTCTTGCCCTTGCTCGCCTTGGGCGCAATGGCAGCTATGGGGGAGGCAAGGGATTGAGAGGCGATCGAGGCACGACAACGGCGAGAGGAGGCGCAAAGCTCTAGTTCAGATTTGGGGGAGGAGAGGGGAACGACGGTTCCGAGATTGGAGAAACGGAGGAGGTAAATGAGTTGTGCCCTCGTGGTTCTTTCCTTTTTATGGGAAAGGCGTGTGCCAGCTCTTTTACCATTTACTATGAGATGACGCATGCGTGCCAAGCCCGTCCCACGCACGATCCCCACGTCACGCACTCGACGCAAGTGGTGGGGAAACACAACTGCTAGAAAGATCGTGGCGGTTCGCCTCTGCCACGCCCGCCCGCGCACCGTTTTGGGCCTGGCCCAACTACGCCCTACGCTTACATGTGGCCCATGCCCGGGGGCTCCTGTCGGTGTACAAAAGTATGGGTGCTTCTGTACCCCTTACTTGTGCATGGGTGGTTGCAGCCACCCCTGCAGCAAGGCATGGCAAGGCAGAGGAAGCAAGCAGAAGACAAGAATGAAGAACGTTAAGACAGCTGCCCAGCGTAGCAAGTAGCAAGAAGCAAGCAAGGCCACGCCCAGCAACAAGCTGTAACACCCAAAAAAATTAACCAGGTTTTAGTTATTAAAATTTTGCCAAGAGTTTAAAATTTTTGACTGCAAGAATATCTCTGTTGATTTCAAAACTTTTCTTTTAATATTAAGGAATTTTTCCCAAGTGGATCCTTCCAAAACATATTGGACTTATTTTCCCTCTCATTTAAAAACAATTCTCAATCAGTAGAATTATTTATTAAATTATTTCACCCTGAACTTTATTCATTAAAATGAGTTGTTTTAAATTTTGGAGCTCTTTTTGACTACAACCAGTTGATATATTTACCTAAAAATCAACCAAAATTTGGAGATGTCATGTGATGTCTCTAAATCACTTTTGTGCAATAATATATTTAATTCATTGCATATTTTGAGTGCTACACATGTTTTTCTCCTCTGGTCCAGTGAACAGTTTTGCACTACAACCCTTTTAAATATTTGTTTCTAGCTTCCACCAAAATTTTGGGATGTCAGTAGGAGCATATCATTCCATTATATGCAAAAATCCAGGGATGTTCTTTGAAAATTTTGAGTGAAACAACCTCATCTTCATTCTGGTCCAACATGATGGTTTGTACAGCAACCATATTCTTGCTTACTCTTTGGCCCTAGATTCTTTTCCCTACTTGTAGTCCTCCATGCTAAACCCCTAAGTCCAGGAGCATGCACTCATTGGATCATTTCTGCTTCATGAAATAATGCCCTTCACCTCCTGTCCAGATTTGAAGTTCTGCAAAACTTGCACTAGAAAGTTTATGCTTTTCACCAACTAACCTCACCACCCTCTTGTGCATCCAAAGAGACACTGATATGGAAGATTTGGTCCCTCCAAGAAAAGCCTAGGTGCCTGTGGCATTTTGTCAAACACCTTGAGTGCATAGCCAAATTTGGCATGATTTCAAGTCTACATTGTGAACTTGATCTCCTGACCAAACCACCATGTCCCTTGTTACCCTTACTAAACCTGGACTAGCCCTAGTCCTTGCCAGCCTCAACCGCGACCTCTAGGCCACCCTGGCATTTCATCGAGCACGTCCCGGGCATGCTCTGGACGCGCCCAGAGCGTGCGTATTGCACGAGCCATGCGCCCGAGCCGCCGCGTCACGCCCTGCACTCTCTCTAGCCCGTGACCGACCGCAGCCAGCACGCCGTGTCCCCTTGCGCGCCACATGCTCCCCCTCACTGCAACGCGCCAAGCAGACCCTCACCGCGTCCCCGGCAAGCCAAGGACTAGCCGCCACGGCCGCCCGGCAGCCCTGCTCAGGTCGGTGCCGCCAAAGCCACCCCGGCTCGCCAACTGCCCCTGGGAACAGCGCAAGCTTATGCCCTTGCTCGTCGGCTAGCTCCCGTCGTTGCCACGACGCCCTGACACTACAGGGAGGCGGTTCGCCATCGTCCTCATCGCCGGCCGCCTCTGAACCGACCTCCAACGCTATATAAAGGATCCCCGAGCTCGTCTCCACACACAGGCGACCCCAAGACACCTCCCTAGGTCCCCCTTTAGCAGCCAGACGACCCGGGGAGGCCTCCTTCCTCATCTCCGGCAACCGCAGCCCCCGCCATTGCCCCAGCCCTTCCAGCGCCACCAGAGCCTCGCCCTCTCCGTTCTCTTCACCAAGAGCTTCCCCTACTCGATTTTGATCAGGGCTCATCGCGGGAGAAAAATCACTTTACCACCGAAACTTTCCTCCGCCGCGGAGCTCGCAGTCGGCAAATCCCTCCACCTCTGACAACCCTGCAACCACCGGAAGGTTCACCCCGACCCAAGGATCCATCCCCGCCCTTAGCTCCCCACAAGGACCCGCCATTCGCCGGCGATGGTCGCCGGAATCCCGCCTCCGCTCGGGACAGAGGGAGAAGAAGGAAGATGGACTAGTCAAACCTGACTAGTGGGCCACCTAGGACCCACTGTCAGTGACTCACGCGCCATCCACGCTGGATAAGTGGAGGCGTAAAGTCTCAAGTACATTTTCTCTGTGCGAAAGCGTAATCCCGCTCGAACCGTTTTCTTTTCTGATTTTATTTTAAAAACAGATTTTGACCAGAACTTTGACTGGTTATATCTTTTTAAGGATAACTCCAAATGAATTGATTCTTTTTCCTACCTCTCTCAAATATTGTCTAGTTTATTTTAAGATTTATTTGAAAAAATTTCAGAACAACTTTTTGTGCTGTTTTTATTTTGTGTGTTAATTCATTTATATTGCTAAAATAGGATTTTTGAAGAGAGGAGAAATGTTTCAAGAGTTTGAAATGCACCCTGCCTTCCCGTGACCTGAAGGCAAGCATTCTGAACCCCGGCATAATATTTTTGTGTGTTCGATGACACGTTCATAACATCACCTCACTTTTGAGAAACTTGTTATTTCATGTGATATGATCATATGCATGGGTGCATGTTATTGATTTCCATGCTATTGGAAATGAACACACTTGTGATGATAATCATCCTCATGTGCCTTGCATGCATACCGGCAGGAACCCGGGAAAACCTCTGCCTTGGGTAGGCATGAGTTTGTCGCCGGTCTCCGTCGGGACGGTTATGTCTGGTATGGCATGGTAAGGTGATATGAGCGGTGACTGTGTTGGTTGAAATATATTCGTTATGCTAATCATGCAGGGAATACTTAAACCTCCTGAGTCGACCGTAGATCGAGTCTTGTTCCAGTAACCCCCATACTTGTTTTGTACTACCACTCGTCTCTACAGCAAGTAGAGTACGGTTCAGTAAGTTGTCAACCTCTTTCTAGCACACACCGTACAGAGAGGCCAGGGTGGAAGATACCGGTTGTAGCTGGTAGGCAGGCCACCTAGTTCGGGGGCATGGGTGTTGCCGGTTGAGACCGAGAGGGGAGGCCACCCCTTAGAGCGCGCGACATAAATTTGATCCCATGCTATGCGAGGTTGTAGCCTCCCCACTTAGAGTTTGCTTGACAGGTGTCGTGGGTGATTCCAGACACGTGTGAGTTAAGCTGGTGTGTGCAAGTTAGTTGTGTTTTCAACAAAAAGACCGAAGACGGAATTAGTCCCGATGGACTAAAGAAATCCGTTACTCGTGGGTAAAGAGTACACCCTCTGCAGAGATTAAATCTATTCGAATAGCGGTGTCCATAGGTAAGGACTACAGTCTGGGATGGGTCAAGTGTCGGTCTTAGTGTCGGTCTTCGGAGGTGAAACTGTTAACCAGAACTGGAACTACTACCTGTGACTTGTGATAATTATGATTATTATTATTGATTGACTAACCCATGATATTATTGTTATTATCGAGTATCTCTGGGATGGTTCTACCTCCGGGATATTCACTATGATTGTTTATTTTAAAGCCCTTTATGTGGTGTCGCTCAGACGCCCGACTATGGCATTTCTTTTAAAGCCCTTTATGTGGTTTCGCTCAGACGCCCGACTGTGGCATTTCTTTTAAAGCCCTTTATGTGGTGTTGCTCAGACGCCCGACT